>NC_086322.1:220279556-220583192 GCF_036172605.1 Pelobates fuscus
TAACCCTAAATCTAATAATAAACCTAACCTTACTCCTAACCCATTTTGGATTGTAACACTTTAAATCATTGATTGCAGGCACACCTTGAGCTCTGCAAACAGAGCATAGGTCTGTCTGGGGCCACTAATTTTGGCCCCAGCTGATTGAGGGGACCCAAGTTTTCAAAGGGTATCTGGAGTTCCTTGGTTCTCGCAGGGTTTTAACCAGTGTTAATTTGGCAACAAATTTCAATTTAGTTTAGTTTAGTTCGTTTGACTAGAAGCTTAGATTGGAGATCTGGAGAGGTAAATTGCAACACTGAGGGAGATTGACAATCTTGAGAGGAGTCTGCTGCTCACTGAGCAGAGTTTAGTGGGTGGAGATGAGCCAGTTGGTGAGCAGGCACATAGCTGGGCAACAGTGGGACGAGGAAGCAGTGGAGAGGGAAGAGGAAAGGTTTAGCTAGTCCTGATTTTGTGCAGCCTAAGAGATTTGCCCGTTTGAGTGAAGATGTTGGGAGCATCAGCTCAGGAGTAGCTGTACTGCAGGAAGCTGTTCCTTCTAACAGCCGTGGGAACAGCCCCTCTAGTACGGGTGGGGTTGAGAGGGTAAGGAAGGCTAGACAGGTTGTGGTGGTTGTGGACTCTATTATTAAGAGGAATAGCTAGTGTAATCTGTTACTCTGAACATCTCAACCTGACAGTTTGCTGTCTCCCGGGTGCTCGGGTCCGGCATGTTGCCGACAGAGTGGAGGGATTATTGGGAGGGGCTGGGGATGACCCAGCTGTCATGGTCCATATTGGTACCAATGACAAAGTCAGAGGAAAATGGAAGGTCCTAAAGAATGAGTTCAGGGAACTAGGAAGTAAGCTAAAGAAAAGAACCTCCAAGGTAATATTTTCAGAAATATTACCTGTGCTGCGCGCTACAATGAGTGGCTGAAGTCTTGGTGCAGAAAAGAGGGTCTGGGGTTTTTTAAACTGGTAGAAGGGGGGGAGGCTCAAAGCAATCTAGAAAATGGAGATAGGATAGAAATGAGATGGGCTTTAGCGTAAGGGTGGTGGAGATGGGGGGGGGGGTAGTGGAAAGCTCAGAACAGAGGAGGTATGTAATATTGATGAAAATTCACAAAAAGTATAAAAGACTCCCGATAATATTAAATGTATGCTTACTAATGCAAGGAGCCTATATAACAAAAACGGGGGAACTAGAGGCAATAGCATACACTAAACAATATGATATAACAGGCAAACAGAAACATGGTGGGATGAGACACGTGACTGGGCAGTTAACTTAAATGGGTACACATTATCTAGGAAGGATAGGAAAAACAAGAAGGGTGGTGGGGTATGTCAACCATGAGTTAAAGTCAAATCTTAGGCATGTGGAGTGTGACGAGGAAAATGTGGACGCTTTACGGGTAGATATCTGCAAACAAAGGGAAATCAATTATTGGTTGGGATATGTTATAAACCACCTAATGTAAATATTAATGAGGAATTACAGCTGTTCGAGCAAATTGGGAAAGCTGAAAATTGGGGTAACACGTTAATTATTGGAGATTTTAATTACTCGGACATAAATTGGGATAGAGGGACTAGTATTTCAGCAAGGGGAATCAGGTTTTTGAATGTGTTAAATGACACCTTTATGTCACAACTGGTACAAGCACCAACTAGAAAGGATGCTTGTCTGGATCTCGTTATAACAAACAATGTTGATCTTTTAACCAACATTCGAGTAGGGGAGCATTTGGGAAATAGTGATCACAATATGGTAATTTTTAAAATAAACTCAAAAAAGCAAAAAGCACGTGGTTTTACTAAATCATGAAATTTTTAAAAAGCCAATTTCAATAACATTAGAGCAGCTCTACAACATATCGACTGGCATAAACTCCTTAGTGAAAAAAACACGGAGGATAAATGGAAACTATTTAAACAAATATAAGAAAAGCACATTTCTCAGTATGTACCATTGGGTAATAAATATAAAATAAACAAATTGAAACCAATGTGGCTTAGTAGAGAAGTAAAACGAGATTAAAAATAAGAAAAGGGCATTTAAATCGGACAAATCAGAGGCATACTATAGAAGATATAAGGAAGCCAATAATGATTGCAAAAAAAAGGCAATTAAAGTGGCTAAACTAGAAAATGAGAAATTGATAGCCAAAGAATGCAAAACCAACCCCAAAATCTTTTTAAAGTACATCAATTCTAAAAAACAAAAAATGAAAGTGTAGTTACACTGAAAACAGGTATGGGTCTGTTAGCTAATGAAGACCAAGAAAAGGCAGAAATTTTAAATAAAAAATGTTCTTCATTATATATTAATGAGGATCCTATGGCAAGAGATATGCAAATGTTTGCATTCTACAATGAAGTAAGTAGAAGTCTATATCAGGGTGTTGCAGTGGATGTGATCTACTTGGATTTTGCCAAGGCATTTGATATGGTTCCTCATAATAGGTTAGTCTTCAAACTAAAAGAAATTGGTCTAGATGATTTTTCTTGTTCTTGGGTAGAACATTGGCTTAAGGATAGAGTACAAAGAGTTGTCATTAATGGTAAATTTTCAGGCCATTCAGCCATTTCATTACATGGGTGGTTGGTATGACGAGCATTTTCCAACAGGATAGGGATTTTCTTAGGGGTAAGGGCTGCCCACAAAGGCACAATAGGGAAAGCTATTCATTCCACAGTCCTCCCAAACATCTATCCCCCACCCGGCGAAGAAGTGTGATGTCAGTGAAAGAGGAGAGATCCTCGGCACTGGAAAGGAAGGTGAGTTTTAGCTTAGAAACATAGAATGAGACGGCAGATAAGAACCATTTGGCCCATCTAGTCTGCCCAATTATCAAAATACTTTCATTAGTCCCTGGCCTTATCTTAAGTCTAGGATAGCCTTATGCCTATCCCATGTATGCTTAAACTCTCTCACTGTGTTAACCTCTACCACATCAGCTGGAAGACTATTCCATGCATCCACTACCCTCTCAGTAAAGTAATACTTCCTGAAATTATTTTTAAATATTTGCACCTCTAATTTAAGACTATGTCCTCTTGTTGTGGTAGTATATAATATAGTCTCCTCCATTAGTGTGTTGATTCCCTTTATGTATTCAAATGTTTCTATCATATTCCCCCCTGTCTCGGCTTTCCTCCAAGCTATACATGTTAAGATCCTTTAACCTTTCCTGGTAAGTTTTATCCTGCAATCCATAAACCAGTTTAGTAGCCCTTCTCTGAACTCTTTCCAAAGGAAGTTAATTTATTTAATGGGAGGCAGGATAAAAAGGGTTCTTCTAGCCGAGTAACACCAACTCATTCAATATTTTTTCAGGCAGAAATTATTCTTCTTGTACAGGACTTGCTCATATTTCAGAAAGTATGATGGTTCTAAGGACACTCTTTTCAAAGGGTTGCTTGTCTGCAACTTCAAAGAAATAATAGATTATAAAGAAGTTATAAACCACAACCAGAAGGCTGAGTGAACATGTTAAGATCATTCTGAACTTTCACATCTTTGAAATGGTTTAGTTTCCAAGTGTACAAAACATTACACAGGATTCATATTGAACAAGACTCTTTCTGCAACACCAGAACTGCAGGCTGAGTATGTCCACAAAAACTTGAGCTAAAGACCAAAACATAACTTAGTCATCATTGAGGTTTTCTCTTCAATATCCCCCCCTTTTCCGTTTTCCATGATACAATGAAATAAGTTCATCTCTGGATACACGGAAAAAGTCAAAACTCTCTAAATAAAGCAACAATTCAAAAAGTGATTTCAACATCGGTCTTAAAAACCAAAACAAAGCAGAATCAGCCTGTGTTTCTATGCATTTCACTATAAAATAGCTCCCCAGGAGCCAAAATAAGTAAAACATGTAAAGAAGTTGACATGCAAATCTCGAAGATGGATGGGTTTCTTTAGGGTTACATGGCTTAAAAACTAAACTTTACTAAAGCCATAAAGCTTTATGGGGAATACTCTTCTAAAACTGTAATGGACACTCATCCAATGAATGATGTAGAAAATTTATATCAAAGAAACCAAAAGGACTGTGGGTGTCAGGGGAGCACAGGTAAGAGAGTCATACTGTTCGCAAAATAAGTGGACTACTGACCATGGGACAGTGCCAACGGTCTATAGTGGTTAAGGTGCTTAGAGTATTACTTTAAATTAAAATCACAAGTTTCTGCAGGGCCAATCGTGATGATCCCTCTCTGTTAGTTTATTCCATATAACTCTTCACAGCACAGGTGTATGGGACATTTAGTTTAGCACTTTACCACACCAGAAGTATATAGAATATGCACTCGTCACCAGTTCCATTCATCAAATACATATGAATGAGATGAAGGGAACTGCTGCCTAAGAGCAACCACACTACAGCTTCAATCACCTTGCTGAAAGCAGGTTTAAGTAATGCAAACAGATGCAAGCATGCACATCAGTTCAGATGTCTTCACAGTAAGCAGTGATGAAGTCTATTATTAATTATTATTATTATTATTATAAGTGGAGACTTTTATGGAATACTATATAATGAGCGCATGTAGAAGTGACAACTCTTGATGAAGGTGTAGGCTAATGGATGAAGTGATTTCTGAAAATCACTGCAGTTAGAAGCAACTATAAAACCAGTTTAGTGAGTCAGGAAAGTGGATCAACCTGAACCATAAACATGGCAACAATCATGGGAATGTATGGTGCTTAGAATATATGTTTAAATGTGCACACAAAAATAAAAAAAAATTTAAAAAAAAGTCATAATGTCCATTACATTTGAACAAAAACAGAAAAGATCTATGCATATTTTATTGGTAACATGCATTTTGACTGATATATTACATTTTAGTTTTTTTCTCTTCTGCTTCTAGATTATATTAAATGTTGCATGTACTGTATAGAAAACAAAATGAAAATATAATAGCAGTTAGTGACATTATGTTGTATATACATTAAAACCTGCAAAACTGGATATTCGGCAGAGGAAAAAAGTATTTAAAGTACATGCTGTTTTTTTTAAACTTTTTTCTTCCACGGTGACTCAGTCTCAAGGGGAACGAATTTAGCCTACTGGAGCAAAAATTGTAACCACACTAATAATATTGTAAAATAAAAAAAAAATGAGTAATGGGTAAGTAGATCATTTGGAAAAACTGTATCACCAATGCCTTTTAAAAAGACTATTTTCAAATGCCAAGTAGTAAGCATTGCTGAATATCAGATCTTTTACTTAGGATGATGTTAAAGGGACATTCCTGCTTATGCAACTTGAAATGACCAATGAGCAAGAAGCTCCTCTCTTTATCAGCTATTTAAAGCTGGCCCCCCTACAAATCGGCACAACTAAAAAAAATCCACTGTGTTTCGTTAATTTTATGTGCTATGTTTGTGCCATAAAATTAAGCTTTGTGCTTTTAATTATTAAAGGGACACTGTAGGCACACAGACCACTTCAGTTCATTGAAGTGTTCTGGGTGCAAACTCTCATCACCCTTAACCGTGAGCATGTAATGATTGCAGTTTTTATAAACTGCAATAATTACCTGCTAGGGTTAATTCCTCTTTTAGTGGCTGTCTACCAGACAGCCACAAGAGGGACTTCCGGGTTGATAGGTGACTTTTGGTCGCCTAAACGACACTGGACGTCCTCACGCTATGCATGAGGACTTCCAGTGTCACCGGAATCCCCATAGGAGGAGCATTGAATAATGCTTTCCTATGGGAGAATCCTAATGCGAGCGTGGCCACTGCCACGCATGCGCATTAGGTCTCCCCTGCTGGATGACGTTGGCTGGAGAAGAGCATGGGCGGAGCTGAGACAGTGCCGACGAGGGGGGGGGGGCAGGCACCCTTGACAAGGAGAAGCTCTAGTGCCAGGAAAATGACTATAGCAAATATCTTTTGAGCTATTACCGATTAAACTAAAGTCACCCAGCCCCCCTACAATTGCCAAAAGACAAGAAACCTGGCTGGTTGGTTAGCAATGCATTTGCACTGGTTTGTGCTGTTTAACTCTATGTTCTATCCAATTTAGTTTTTGAGTTAACGATTTAATAAAGGTCAAAAAAGGTCATCCAGCCCCCCCCTACAACAACCAAAAACACATGAAACCGGGCTGGTTAGTTAGTGCTGCATTTATGGTATTAACATATTTTATTTGTGTCGTTTATTTGGAACGGTCTGATTTCTTACCTAGGGTCCACTTGGGCAGAGTAAGTTTTAGTGGTTATGGTGCTTGGAGTATTCCTTTCAAGATCACAATGTTAATATTTAACTTAATAATCCATTGTACATTTGTTTTTATTTGAGAGGGCAGCAATCATTGAAATCGCATTACCATTTTTAAAACTCATGGTCACTGAAAAAAAAAATGTTTCTACAGAGAGTAGGTGGTGACAGGCCAACCACAACCTGCAATTTACAAAATACATTTTCCATTGTAAATTAAAAAAGCAAAAGGTTCTGTTAACACTGACAATGTTGTGTTCCCAATAGAACTCTAAAATTACTGATTGCAAGGAAAAAGGCATTCAGGTTTATAAAATTAATAAATAAAATTAAAAAAAAAAGTGAACTATAAAATGTAAAGGGAAAAAAAAAATAAAGAAAACATTACATGCACGAGTTTGAAAGAGTTTCACTTTAAATACAAAAGCACAAAAAGATCTGGAAAATAAGGAAGGATGCACAAAAGCATAAAACCAAATAGCTTTAAATGTAGAAGCAAATTTCTAGAACAGGATAACTGTCAATAGTAAATTAAGTCAGGGTTGACAAATCTTAGGTGCCAGGTTTCGATTGTCCTGGCGGCTGGGTGTTTGTGGACCCATTCAGCGGCTGGAGTGGAGGCGGGCGGTGGGGGAGCTGTGATCTTTCTGCTCTTCGTGCTCTGTTCCCTTGCACGCCCTGCTGTGATACCAGGAACTGGATATGAAGTCAGTCCAGCCCAGTCATCACTAAACAGCGTGCCAAGGAGCAGAGCAAGAAGAGCTACAGCAGCCACACTAGACCCTAGGGAAATTACCCACTCCAGCTCTCCCAAAGGTAGGGAGGCAAAGTGGACTAAAATTTAAAGTAAAAATAATTTGTGCATGTATGAGAAAATGTGTGTCAGCAAATGAGTGTCTCTTTAGGTGAACGGCTACCTCCGATCGTATGGCAAAAGGGTTTTTTCCCCACACCATGCCGCTCTTGCTGCGGCTGGTCCTGCCTCTACTGCAGAGATAATCAATCTTGATTAATTCAACCAATCCAATGCTTTCGGAGGCTATTGTGCAAGCGAGACAAAACAGCGTTGCGCCAATCAGTATCTCCTGATAGAGATACATTGAATTTAAGTCTCTATTGAGAAATTCAGCGCCTTCATGTTGAGCATGGAGACACTGAATGTAGGTACTGCACACTGTGCAACACTGACCCAGGAAGCATCTCTAGTTGTTGTCTGAGTGACTGTCACTAGAGGTGTTGCTAGTCAGCAATGTAAATGTCTCTAAAAAGGCAGGGTTTACACTGAAAAGCTTGCAGGGCCAGGCTATAGACACGAGAACAACTACATTAAGCTTTAGTGGTTCTGGTGACTATAGTGTCTCTTTAAGAATTGTATTTTTTTTGTTGAAAATAAAAGCTTTGATAGTTTAAAAAAAAAAAAAAATAGCTTCTAACTTTTTTAGCTGGCTCCTCGATTCCTAGCAAATTTGTCAAGCCCTGATTTAAGGGGATGATTTTTTTAAACATGAGCTTACTAAGTGTAACAAAGTTTTAAAAACGGTTATTTGTAGTCTACAAATAACAGTCTTTAAAACTTTGTTAAGCTTATTAAGCTCACGTTAGCTAACTTACAAAACTGACAAAGTGATCGATTAATCGGAGTACGTACACGCCTTACAAGCCTGCTTACTGCTTACTGCTTACAAGCCTGCTTACTGCTTCCAAGCCTGCTTACTGCTTCCAAGCCTGCTTACTGCTTTAAAGTAAACTTTAAGAGCACCTTCTATCCCAGCTGTTTATACATAAAAATGCCAATTTAGAACTAGCAGACAAAATACTGATCAAGGGAAAGGCAGATAATATATTAACAATTAAATTGTTTAGTTTCATACCTCTCATTGAAATCCATTGAATGAAAGGTCTATAAGAACCCTGGCTTTTACAGACATGGTGTCCGTGTGAACTAATTTCTTCTCCTAGCTATCTGCCTGTCAAAGCTCTCTGCAATCTGTCCTGCTCAGACCCGGAGGTATGTTGGCCAACAGGTGAATCAAACCTTCCCCCATGTACAAATTGAGTCCTACGCTAAACCATCACAAAATGGATAAATAAATAAAAAATTAAAAAGGAACTGTAATATTTTCATCTTGTCAAAAAAATATTCATCTATGCATCATCATATATCACCTAAAATATATGTATACGTGGTGTTGATTATTTATAAATCTATTCAACATTTTTTTTTTTTTTTTTTAAACATGTAAAATATGTAAAACGAGTCATGACCACAAAGCATAATCCAGGAATTCAGAGAGTCATTTTTCATTTTCTGCACAGTGATGTGGGACCTGTTCTGAAAGTCGCTGAATTTGATTGGCTGCTGACCTCACATGGTTTCTGCAGTCTTGTCTTTATTAGCAGTAATAATTATATTAGGCAATGTACATGTGTAATGCAAGCCAGCAGCTGCAAATGTCAGGAAGGTATAGTCATGCATAAAAATAGATATTAATTCACATGATGAAACAATAAGACCTTGAGTATGTGTTTCAAATGTACGTACCAAGTCTTAAATACGAAACGGAAAGAACTAAAACAGATCTGTCTGCCCGTCTCCCGTTGGCCTTTGGTCTGTATTTTGAAAAATATGCTTAATTTGAAAGAGAATATGAATATTTAAAAATTAATTTTTTATGGTCTCTTTGAAAATAAATATACATATATAGTAAGATAGATAGACAAACGTTCAATTCGTTATGCGCATACAATATCATTTATGGGCACAGCCATTTTAAAAACCTGAAGATGGAAGCACCTAGAAAGAACACCAGTAAATAAAGCTGGTTCCTGGGATATGAAAATGGTTAGGGGGCAACGGGGGCACAGATGCAAGCAGTACCATCAGTTTGGTGGCATCCACTTTAAGAAGGGGAATTGAAGAATTTAAATCTGAAAAATGTATAAAAATAGCTACAAAAATAAAATATATATATAAATAATTTGTTTAGAAAAAAGTATAAAAAGAGTGGACTGGACAGGGCTATACAAATATATACAGGACCAGTACAAACATTGTATTAGTGCTTTATTGGAGAACGATATAAGGATAATTTGCAAGCTTTCAGGACACTAATGTGCTGAATGGACAATAACGTGCAAGCTTTCAGGACTTGTCTGTTGAATGTGGCTTTATACACAGCATAATGCAGTGGTTCCCAAACAAGTCCTCATGGTCCACCAGCAATCCTGGATAATTATTATATAGCGTCATCAAATTCCGTAGCGCTGTACAATGGAAGCAATGTATTTTCTGGTTTTATTCCAATGGAGATATGACCAAATCTGGACTGTTATTGGGTCTTGAGGACTGGTTTGGGAAACACTGGTATAGAGGAAAAATTAAAAATAAATTACAAAAACACACGATAATAGGTTGAAACAGTTTATGAGGGAAAATTATCAATATACCTTTAATGATTCCAAACTATGTGTGAAGTTATGTTTTGGTTAGTGTCAGAATCTCCTTATCTTTTATATATGGAGGGCAATTAATACAAGCGACAGCTCTGTGGGGATATGCATGACCCCCATTTGGCCTCTGTGTCAGTTATAGAGAGCTCAATATATGGTAGTATAGGCACCCATGAACCCCTGGCTTATTATTAACCCAAAATTCGGAGCATAAAAATACATTTCTAAACGTGACTTCTCAGACTTCCCACAGACTTCTTTCAGTCTGTGATTTAAAGTTGCCCTTTAGTATGGACAATTTCATTTCCTAAAGGCTGTGGCCTGGGCTGATGAAATGTTTGCCCACAAAAGTGTAATTGTCTTGGTTGTCCTCTAGAATGTAAGCTCATTGAGCAGGGCCCTCCACCCCTCTGTTCCTGTACGTCCAGTTGTCTGGTTACAATTACATGTCTGTTAGTCCACCCATTGTACAGCGCTACAGAATCGGATTGTGCTATATAAATAAGAATAAATAATAATTGTATAGTGATACAAGTTCATTCAACATCTTTGCAGTTGGTGCACATTATGATGTACGGTAGGTTTGTTGAGGCGAAGGTGAAGGACCCTCGAATTCTTGATTCCTTCTGTTTGTTGGGTGGTTGAATTATTTAAATGAGAATGTGTTATCAGGTCTTGAACATTTTATGCGCATAGAAGAACCTGCTTGTGTTGTTGGGCTCTGTCAGATGTCTAAATTTTAAAAATAATAATTGGTTTAGAGATCACCTGTGTGAGAGAATTGGTGGTTTTGTAAACACTGCTTTCAGTATGTGGTCTCTGTGGAGGATAGGTTGCAGCTATTTTTCCTTAAAGGGACACTATAGCCTCCCAGGCCACTCAATCTCAATTAACTAGCCATAACAACTCAGCCATCTGTATAAAGCGCTCAATGGGTAGGTTGTGTTGGTCTAAGAATTATTTGTCTATATAGTCTATGTTGCTATGTAACTATGCCCACAACTAACAATATATGTAGGCATGGCAACCACATGAAACTTCACTTGTAAGTTATAGTCTAAAATTGTAACTTTTTTAGATGGGTTAAGCTGTATCAGTTGACATATGCATAGCTATACTTACTAACATGGTTATGTAGAATAGTGCAATAATAGAAAAAAAAATGTCTAAACACAAAGAAATTGCCATATAATCTAATGGAGTAGTACTGATTGCTACACTTTTGAAACTTTGGTCTAGCATTGCTCTTTTTTACTCAAAGGGACACTATAGACACCAGAACAACTACAGCTTATTGAATTTGTTCAGGTGAGTAGAATCATTACCTTCAGGCCTTTTGCTGTAAACACTGTCTTTTTAGAGAAAATGCAGTGTTTACATTACAGCCTAGTGATAACTTCACTGGCCACTCCTCAGATAGCTGTTAGAGATCCTTCCTGGGTCATGGCTGCCTAAAATGCATCCAAACATTCAGTGTCTCCTCCCTCTGCATGCAGACACTGAACTTTCCTCAGAGATTCATTGATTCAATTCATCTCTAGGAGGAGATGCTGATTGGCCAGGGCTGTGTTTGAATCATGCTGGTTCTGCCCCTGATCTGCCTCTTTGTCAGTCTCAGCCAATCCTATGGGAAAGCACTGTGACTGGATCAGGCCACCACTTCTAATGATGTCAGCAGACTGCTTGTTTTTCTGAGTCTAACAGAATGCAGAGTTACAGCTTCAGGCTTGAATACAGTAAGATTTTGCTATATTTATGGAGGCATGAGGGGCCCAGGGGGGCTAGATGGTGGTTTTAACACTTTAGGGTCAGGAATACACGTTTGTGTTCCTGACCCTATAGTGATCCTTTAATACCAGTAGTATTTCTTCATCAATACTCAAGCTCTGCATTTAACATTCTGACGCAAATCCCACAACTCTCAGGTACTGACTGAAGCTTGAAAGATACTCCACCTCATTTATTCTTGCATTACTACCATATTATCATGTGTTACTATATAATTGTTACCATTTATACCTGTAATGTGCCACTGTAATTTTCTGTGCATGCAGTTTGTATTATTGTCATTTCATGTTTCTGACCAATATTCCATGTACACAGTTATTCATATTTTGGGTGATAGGATTTGGTAGCTAAACTTTTCAATTGTATACAACACATGGCTGCTCTACACCTTCTCTTCCCCCCTCCCCCAAAATGTATAGCATGCTCCCTCAGCTGTTTAAGATTCTCACCCAGTTACCTCTTCATTCCCTTTACACTTTACCAATAGCTGTAACTATCTGTGAACTTCTTTTAGCCATCCCTTCCAAATTTCCACTGCTACCTGTCGTCTCCCCACTGCATCCTTTAGATTGTAAGCTCACGGGCAGTCTAGCTAAGAACTTTGCTTCAATGGCTAGATATCAGCTTATGGGCAGGGCCCTCTCTACCTTTGTATTTGTATGTCCTCCACTAATTGTACAGCGCTGCGGAATCTGCTGGCGCTTTATTAATACCAGTAACAAATAAATAGTTTCCTGTACTCAGTCCACTGTGTAGACCAAACCGGTCATAAAAAGCAATTTCAATACCTCTTTCGTTATTCCTGTATACTTTTCACAATCCTTTAGTGGTTCATTTGACAAGAAAAACAGATGCTATTCAAAAAGTATTTAACTTTTGTAATATTTCACACAAGTCTGTAGTCTTTTCGTTTGACTGAGATGGGTATTCTGTGCCCTCTATTTTAACATTCTTAACATAGTCACTCAACCCAAGGGCTAAAGCCACAAGCACTGAAAATAATTCTCTCAGCAAAACATTAAATTTATCTTTGCTAGCTTGTAAAAAGTATCTGAGAAAATGCTGCAACTAGCATTTTGCAAACTCGATTAATCAAGTTGAAGCATATAGTTTAGAATTTTAAGATTTTTGACAGCGACGTGCATTGTTGTGCACACTGGATATTAGATATAGACTAACAGGGTTATATACTAAAGTGAGAGTTGTAGGGAATTTATATTTACACCCAAAGTAACTATACTGAAAGATTAGCCAACTTGGAGTTTAAATTTTATATTTACTAGGAATTCCTAAAAAAATTATACTTCAGTGAATAACACTGCAAATTTAAATTTGGAAGTAATTGCATCATTTAAAATTAGTCTATGGCCTGAAAATAATTTAGATACTTGACCTGTTCATCTATTTTTTGACCACCTGTATATCAGCATATTCTTAATATTACACACAGGAGATCTAACATACGATCTAAAAAAGGTTTCAAGTTGTGACATCTCTACATCATGGAGCAGGCATGGCCTCCTCCGGCGTTGTTCAACCCAACTCTCCTCTATGGGAGGATCATTGGGGGAAAAAAAATGCGCATATACAGCAAGCACCGTACGCACATCCAATGCTTCACATAGGTAAGCATTGAATCAATGCTTCGCTATAGGCAGTGATTGCTAACCTTGACACCATAAATTGTTTCTGGACTACATTTCCCATGATGCACAGCTAGCTTTTAGACTCTGAAAGCTAGCCGAGCATCATGGGCAATGTAGTCCAGAAACAATTTATGGTGTAAAGGTTAGCCATCACTGCTATAGGGGCTATTACATCACATGACCGAGTTGTACTTCGTCAGTGCAGAGGAGGAGCCTCCTGTGGTTGCCAGTGACTGACAGCCACTGGAGGTGTTTTTGCTCTTTAAAAGGTAACAATAATTGCTGTTACTGATAGAATTTTTTTTTTTTAAATAGCATTGTTTTACCTTGAATGATTAAATTGACAAGACCACTGCAACCATCTCAATAAGTGGCCCGAGTGATTTTAGTGGTCCTTCAAACAATTGACATAATCAGATTTAGTCAAGCAGAGCCAGGGCACACATTGCATTTGACGAGGAAGAACAAACCATTAGAGGAGATTTATCAAAGTGGCCTGTTTTAAAAAGTGGTGTAAAGTACTAAAAGTGTGTCAATACAACATGGAAACTGAAGGGACATTCCATTTGGGTCTTCTCACCGTTTACATATTTTCACCACCTTTTTAGAACAGAACACTTTGATAAATATTTCCCACTGTTTGGTTTCTCCACCACTGCATACTATATTCGATTGCAGAAAAAGGACAGCACCAAAAAGGGAGGTGTTTAAACAGAGGTGAGGATTTCTACTCTTATATTTAAACCTCACAACACACATATTTGTCCAATGCAGAACATAAGTCAACATAATATTAATAATCATGGGATTAATAAACATGGCTGTTCCATTTTAAACTGTTCACCTTAGTATGCCTCAAAAACTGAACATGTGGATTTAATGGAATAGTTTGGCTAGAATTAGATCAAGTTGTATTATATGATTTCTGACACATATCTGGTCAAAGCCAACCAAACATATTCCAAAATTGCTACACAAAAAAAAGTACCCCTGTACTTTTGCCTTTTCATTACTAATCTCTGGCAAATTCTCTAATTTTGTATCTTTTTTTTTTTTTTTTTTTTAGAAACCTACATTCATGAAGGACATTGTATTAAAAAATGTAATATTACAAGCCTAATGCTCATTACTGCAGAATAAAAATCTGACCTCCAAGTACAGTACTACTCACATCTTATAACTGGGTAGTGTAGATGGGAAGTTACAAGGCCAAAATGCAAGACCTGCTCGGTTTAGCTTTCCAATATCCAATTTAGATTGATTAGGCCCAAGTCACCGTTGAAGCAGAATATCAGGTCACAACTACAGTTTACCCTTAAAATTGTGTGCCTTTTGTAAAAGTGCAAAACCTGGCCTATATCATATCGGCTACTTCAAGTTTTATCGAGTGGACAATTTACTGATGAGTATAGTGACCAACTAAACCCTAAAATGACCACCCAATTAACAAACCAGATGACAACACAAAAAAACAAAAAAACTACTGCAGTGATGAAAGGTCATTTTATTAAAATATAGAAGTCCAGACACCTGACCAGTCCAGACACAATGTAACACCTCTCTCTCTCTCTCTCTCTCTCTGTTAGACAATAAGATAGAAGACAGAGAGAATAGAAGGATTTAGCAAACCATTGTTTATACACAAATCAATATGACTAGCCTTTACTCTAATTGCATGGCCAAGGACATCACTGATTGACTAATATGGAGGCAGACAAAAACATCTCAAAGATGCTGATCCCAGAATGCATTGCTGCTGGCTTCAGCTGTTTACAGCATACAATTGCTGTGATATCACAGCAAATGTATTCCCAATAACAAGTAATCTGCAGCAGTCTTACGCCAATACTGGACAGGTTGGGCCAAGACTTCCAATGTAAGCATGGTAAACTGGTGGAGTGTTCACAATCACGTGGCCACCTGTATCAGTAATCATATCCTTGTATTAGCCACCACTTTTCTATCTTTGGGATATCACTCGATTATGGCTGCAGGAAGTAGCATGGTCTTTCCAATTGTGGCCAGACCTGCTTTCTGTGAGCACCTTAACCCCTTAAGGACACATGACATGTGTGACATGTCATGATTCACTTTTATTCCAGAAGTTTGGTCCAAAATGGTTTTCCTGACACTATAGTGCCCTGAGGGTGCACTATAAAACCCCTTCAGCAGCTTATCTTAATCCAGCGCCGGAATCCCTCGGCGCTGGTGACCTCTCCTCCCCCGCCGTCAGCTCTTTCTCAATGCTTTCCTATGGATGCTCTGTGTGATGGAGGCATAATATCAATAGATTCTGGCTTAACCCCAAATGTAAACAAAGCAGTTTCTCTGAAACTGCTATGTTTGCATCTGAAGGGTTAAAACCTGAGGGACCTGGCACCCAGACCACTTCATTGAGCTGAAGTGGTCTGGGTGACTATAGTGTCCCTTTAACCCCTTAAGGACACATGACATGTGTGACATGTCATGAATCCCTTTCATTCCAGAAGTTTGGTCCTTAAGGGGTTAAACAGCTGCCATTCCTGTCACAAAGAGCATAAAATAAGTGCCATAGGATTTTCTTTTATTTTTTAAGCATATAGGTGTGACAATTCTCTTTATACGATTCTAAGGTGTAGGTAGGAGTGAATAAAAGTCAGTTTAAGACATGATGCATGTCTCACTTTTTCCTGTATTCCCCCCCCCCCCCCCATCCGTCTAATTTTCACATTATATTTTGTGATCTTTTTGCCCCACATATTTCTGCAGATGGATTCTAAGGATTTCAGAAGAAAATTTGAAGTTTAGCCCCTTAAGGACCAAACTTCCGGAATAAAAGGGAATCATGACATGTCACACAAGTCATGTGTCCTTAAGGGGTTAAAGGGACACTACAGGCACCAGAACAACTTTAGCTTAAAGGACCACTCTAGGCACCCAGACCACTTCAGCTTAATGAGGTGGTCTGGGTGCCAGGTCCTTCTAGGGTTAACCCATTTTTTCATAAACATAGCAGTTTCAGAGAAACTGCTATGTTTATGAATGGGTTAAGCCTTCCCCCTATGTCCTCTAGTGGCTGTCTCATTGACAGCCGCTAGAGGCGCTTGCGTGCTTCTCACTGTGATTTTCACAGTGAGAAGACGCCAGCGTCCATAGGAAAGCATTATGAATGCTTTCCTATGTGACCGGCTGAATGCGCGCGCAGCTCTTGCCGCGCGTGCGCATTCAGCCGACGGGGAGGAGAAGAGGAGGATCGGAGGAGGAGAGCAGGAGGAGATCTCCCCGCCCAGCGCTGGAAAAAGGTAAGTTTTTACCCCTTTCCCCTTTCCAGAGCCGGGCGGGAGGGGGTCCCTGAGGGTGGGGGCACCCTCAGGGCACTCTAGTGCCAGGAAAACGAGTATGCTTTCCTGGCACTAGAGTGGTCCTTTAATGAAGCCGTTTTAGTGTATATAGATCATAACTGAAGTTTCACTGCTCAATTAACTGCCAATTAGGAGTTACATCACTTTTGTTTATGTCCATGCAGCTTTAGCCACTCCTCCCCTGGCTGTGAGGTACAATAGCTTGCATGAAAAAAAAAAAAATGGTTTCATTTTCAATCAGATGTAACTTACTTCAAATCCTTTATCTCCTGCTTTGTAAATTGAACTTTAGTTACACACAAGAGGTTCCTGTAGGGTCTACCAAGCTATTAACAGTACAGGAGATAAGAAGTTCTAAATTAAATAGAATTTGCAATAAAAGAAGTGTAAACACAAGATCTCACTTTACAGGTGTTTAGGAAGGCTGTGCAAGTCACATGCAGGGTGGTGTGACTGGGGCTGCATAAACAAACTGCAGGGGAATAATCAAAAAACCAAAACGGATTCATTAAAGAGACACTCCAGGCACCCAGACCACTTCTGCTCATTGGAGTGGTCTGGGTGCCAACTCCCACTACCCTTAACCCTGCAAGTGTAATTATTGCAGTTTTTTTTTATAAACTGCAATAATTACCTTGCAGGGCTAACTCCGCCTCTAGTGGCTGTCAACTAGACAGCCATTAGAGGTCACTTCCTCCTTCATAGCACAGATTATCTGTGCTAGAGCGTCGCTGGACGTCCTCACGCTGTGTGAGGACCTCCAGCGTCTCTCATTTCCTCATAGGAAAGCATTGAAAATGTTTTTCAATGCTTTCCTATGGGGAGCGCTAATGCGCATGCACGGCATTGCCGCGCATGCGCATTAGGTCTCCTCGGCCGGTGGGCGGGATCAGTCTCGCCCACCAGCCGACGGAGACAGTAGGAGGAGACAGCGACGAGGGACATCATCGCTGCCTCAGGTAAGTGACTGAAGGGGTTTTCACCCCTTCAGCAACTGGGGATTGGTGGGTGGGAGGGAGAGGGTACCTTTAAACTAGCTATTTTGGTGACTTTAGTGTACCTTTAATACAATGTGCGGTTCAGATGTGTTTGGATATTAAGGGGAACTAGCAACCACATACTGCCGAACAGATCTACTAGTGGGACTTGTATTCCTTCAATTAGAGGTTATTTATTGCCCTTCATATGCAACGTTTTTTGTGGCCTAATAATTTACAGAACATTATGGTGACAACCCAAAGCAGCAAGTAGGCTTACAGTATATGACATGCATAGTTACATAGTTACATAGCTGAAAAGAGACTTGCATCCTTCAAGTTCAGCCTTCCTCACATTTGTTTTTTGCTGTTGATCCAAAAGAAGGCAAAAAATCCAGTTTGAAGCACTTCCAATTTTGCAACAAGCTAGGAAAAACGTCCTTCTTGACCCCAGAATGGCAGTCAGATTTATCCTTGGTTTAAGCAGTTATTAACCTACATTAAAAGATTATATCCTTGAATATTCTGTTTTTTCAAGTATGCATCTAGTAGCTGTTTGTACATCTGTATGGACTCTGCTAAAACCACTTCTTCAGGCAGAGAATTCCACATCCTGATTGTTCTTACAGTAAAAAAACCTTTCCTTTGCCTTAGATGAAATCTTTCTTCCAGTCTAAACACATGACCTTGTGTCCTATGTAAAGTCCGGTTTGTGAATAGATTTCCACACAATAGTTTGTATTGTCCCCGAATATATTTGTATAATGTTATATCCCCTCTCAGGCGACGTTTTTCTAAACTAAATAGGTTTAAAATTTGTTAACCTTTCTTCATAGCGGATATGTTCCATTCCTTTTATTAATTTTGTAGCCCGCCTCTGCACTTTTTCAAGTGCCATAATATCCTTCTTTAGAACAGGTGCCCAAAATTGCACAGCATATTCAATATGTGGTCTTACCAGATGATTTGTAAAGAGGCAAAATGATATTCTCGTCCTGAGAATGAATGCCCTTTTTCATGCATGACAATACCTTACTGGCCTTGGCCACTGCTGATTGACATTGCACATTGTTGCATAGTTTGTTGTCTATAACAATTCCCAAGTCCTTTTCGTGTGGTGTTATCCCTAATTCGCTTCCATTAAGGGTATACGTTGCTTGTGTATTCTTTACACCAAAGTGCATAACTTTGCATTTTTCAACATTAAATTTCATCTGCCATTTGAGTGCCCAGTCCATCTAAATCCCTCTGCAGCAAAGTAATATCTTGCTCACATTGTATTATTTTACAAAGTTTTGTGTCATCTGCAAACACTGAAACATGACTTTCAATGCGGTCTTCAAGATCATTTATAAACATGTTAAATAGAAGGGGTCCCAGAACAGACCCCTGAGGGACACCACTTGCCACCTCTGTCCAGCTTGAAAATTTACCATTAATGACAACTCTTTGTACTTCTATTTTATGTAAGGAATACAGTAATGGGGTTCCTCTCATTATAACCTATGCAATCATTAATGTTACTTGCATTAAACTGAATCAAATTTAAAATACAATGTAAATCCTTGATGCCAGTACCTGTGTTTGCACGTTAAAAGGAACACATGAATAAATGTATTACATTTTAACGTGAGATGCTTCATTTTTATAATCTTTATTCAAGACCCTGAATAATAAAAAAAAAAAAAATTAAATAGCAATTAAAAATGTACATATAATCCGATCAACTGCTGCTCCACCCTCAATGAGATAATCCAATGCTTCTCACATGCTTCTATAGTGCATGCACGGCGATTTCCACACGCTGATGTTTCTCATTGAGTAAGTATCCAATCCAATTGTTCTCTGTGAGAAGTTTCAGCTGGATTTGGCAACATTATGTTGTGCATCATGATGGCAAACATGAGAACCTTTAAATTTCCGAAGGTCTTAAAGAGGAAATGTCTCGTTGTCTGACAACGACTAGAAACATGTTCTTGGACAAATGTAAATAATGCTGTGTTTTACAATGGCAGAGACAGAGATTACGTAATTTAAATATTTAATAAATAATACAACAAAACTTGTGAATTTTTTCAGACAAAGCTACAGTCATCCTATGGGACAACAGATTGTGATGCACTATATCTTTCTAATTGTAGAAGTACTATAGCTCCCATAATTCTCTGGTAAATTCGAGTGTATGCTGAGGCTAAACTTCTGAGAGTAGCAATCCAACACAAATTTGAGAGATTAGGTTCACATTCAACATTTCACAAAAAAAAAAAAATAAAAAAAAAAAAAAATAAGAGTTTTGTATCTCATTGCATTCCTGTGCAAACCCAAAACCCTTCAGCATTATTTTGAACGATTGGTACATGAGGCCCACCATAATCTCCTGTTTGAAGAGCAAGTTTCACAAATTGGGAGCATTCCGGAACCCTATAACACTCCAATCTAACAAATAGTCATATTTTTGCACAAGTAGCCTGAAAGCATAGCATATCACATCAAAGACATACATGTCTACATGGCTTATATGTTTCAGTAGAAGTTATAAAAGGATTTGTTTTATTGAATTATTATTAAAACCCATTCTATTATATGATGATTTCATACAGGAAATCCAGGAAATTTCTTTCCAGATATCACATGGGCCAAACATGTTACATGATCAATACACCTCAGCAGATTCCTGGAGAGGTCATGTGAATGCTGTAATGTACTGCAAAGCAATACTGTACTTTGGAACTGAAACACATGCACATACTATGTACTGGGGGGGAGGAGGTTGTAACTAAAAGTGTGAACAGTCTGGATTTCAAAGTAAATTTAAAGCCATAATAGCGGCATAGTACCAGGAAACATAGTTGAGTTGGCAAGTGTTCAATTTGGCTATTTTAGTCAAAAATTGTAAATTAATTTGGATTTACACTTCAGTAATTAACTATGACAGATTAACCTCTTCAGTACCGTTGGCATGTCAGGAGTGTCACTATCACAAAGGATTTGACTGATAACACCTTGGTCTTTAGAGACTTCAGTTAGTAAACATCAACCAGCATCCTACAATTTAACTAATTCCAGTTTTAGTGCTAGTCACCTGCAAGTCTTATTACTGCTCACAATTGCAAAACCGAATAGTAAACACAGAAGATACTAGTATTAATTTAGTATGAGGGAAAAAAAAATTTAAATATTGAATTAGAAGAGTACATAGATATGAAGCCAAAGCTGGTAAAATTAAAATATCAAAAATAATAAGAGAGAAATGGCAAGCAGAGCCAAATTTGACACAATAGCATGTAAAAACACAAACAGAAAATGGAAATAAATCCATACTAGCCTATTTTTATGACAGCAACACATCCATTCAGCCCTACCATGAGCATATTTAGCACCTGCCCTGCCACCATGCCATAATCACTCCCTGCCCTTTGGGGCAGTATATTGGTGCAGGGGTGGGTGAGGGAATTGACTGTCACCCAGGAGTACCCATTTGTCATCGTAAACGTAGACATGAAAGGGTTAAGAGGTATAACCACTCCTCATCATGGAGCTTTTTAGGCTAACTATAAAAAGAAATTCTATTAGGTCCAGTGTACATAAAGGCATTAAGAACATCTAAATTGTCATGAGATTTCAAGTCACCAGGGACAGATTGAAGTAATCCCTTTTGTGCAATAGCGTTCAGTCCTTATTGTGCAATACTAGAATTTGTAACAGTGGAAATGTATCAACCAAAAACATAAAATTAAAAATATATATTAGAATACAAGGAGGGGGGTGTTTAAATATCCATGCTCACTGATTACAGTTAGACCATGACATTGTTCTTTTCTTTAATACCTGTTCAAGGGTCATGCACAAAGCACACAATACTGTGTAACTGTTTGTCTTCACTGTACACACAGAAGCATATCATACATGATCCATCTGCACACACAAAAGCTAACCAGTGAAGATACCCAGCCACCCATTACCATGCAATTGTACTGCTATGGTGGGGCTGCTGTAGAATACATGCCAGGCCTCTCAGCAAGCAGGGAGGGTTAAAAAGGGCCCATTATGCACAAAATGCTTGTCTTGCTAGTGACTGATTTAAATAAATCAAATCTTTCCAGTGCTGGATATTAGCTGATGGCTGCTAGCCCTTCCTCCTCCCCTATAGCCAAAATACAGCACACTCACCGTTTTGCAGGCAGCAAAGAGTGCAGGATGAAGCTATTTTATCCACACTGCTTTGATTTATTTCCTTCCCATTATGATCTCTGCTGGTATAACCATTTAAACCAATCCTTTTGTTGTTTGGAGAGGGGTGTTGTTCCAGGTAATCCAAAAGGGTAAAATTAAAATAATAAATACAAAAACTACAGAGATAAAAATTAATAATAATAAGAAGAAGTACTGTGCAATCAAGTCTCCACAATGTCAGGTCTGCTGTGAAGGGAGAGAAATGCAGGAGGTGATTGAGGGCAGTGAGCCTGGGGATTGTGTTGTGTGCCCTGTTGGCTCCCTGGCACTGCTATGGCCACCTTGCAGGGACAGATGTGCCAGCTGATGCTGATGCTGTGTGCTTGCTCTGATCCCTGCTCCTTCCATCAATGTTGACCGGCAGGGCCAGTCTGACCATTCCGGAAAGTCAGGAGTTGTTGCTGTTTCCAGCAGCTGCTGGTGGCCATTTTTAATCTTTATTCCTCCTCCCTCTTCCTGACTCACTCCGAGATCTTCCCTCTCCTTCCCTTCCCCCTGCTGCTCTGTCTCTTGCTGTGATGACAGTGCCTGTCTCTTCTTTCTTTCTTTCTTTCTTTCCTTTTTTTTTTTTTAACCCCGTTTATATCTTTCTCCTCATAAATGTAGATCAGTTTTATTCTACATTCTATTCTTAATTCACTTCATTTTATTCTACATTCTAAAATTCCATTTGTTTTTAGTTTGTCTTATACTGCATTATATTTTTGTCATTTATATGTCTTTATTTATTTGTCATTGTTTCCTTTCCCCCCTTTCCTGTCTGGGAAATATTTTGTTGATTGGAAGAGCTTTGTCCTTCCTTTTATGATACAGTATACTACTTAGAATGTTTTGTCCCATCTGTAAAGAATCATTGAGAAACAAAGAACTATGTTATTGTAGAATAATGTCGTGTATGAGTTTCAGGAGACATGACAAACCACTTAATGGACCAGACTGCCTGAGACTGATGGTAGTCACATTCCCAGGTTCCAGCAATAATTTGCAGCTATCTTAATTTTTTTTCTGACTCCCATCAGTCTCAGGCAGGCTGTGACATGTCCTGGTACTGTACTGAGACAAAAGGAGCTATACTTATAACTATGTGTAAGCGTATGTATGTGTAAGTGTATGTGTGCATATATGTCTGTGCTGCATTCCACAGCAGTATAAATAGCAGTGACCAATTGAGGTATTCCAAAACAAAATAAAAAGTAAATATTTTTAATCGTGTATTATAAAAAATGATGCGTGTTAAACGTGAAAATAATAACATCTTGGGGTTCTGCAGACTCCCATAAATCACATGGCTTTCAATTTTATGGTTTATTGTGCTTATTGGCATTATTTTCCCATGATATAAGCATACTTTAGTCCTCCACCACACTGAGACTGTTTGCAGTTTTTGCCAATAAAGACATTTTCCAAGCACCATAACCACTACAGCACTCATGGTACCTGGAGTGTGTGGGCTCTCACCCAGTGTGAGTAGTTAAACCATTTAAGAATGGTTGACTTCTTACTTGGGATCTGCCGGCCTCTGCTACCCATCTCTAATACAGCCTGCAAAGAGACGGAAACACTGTGTCTGAGCTAAGCCCAGCAGTGCGGCTGAATGTGAACAGTTGGCACAATGCAAGGCGTAGCTCAGAAGAGCTAAGGGAAGCTCCAAGCAGGAGTGTCTGACTCTGTCAGCTGTAGTGGTGAGAGTTACAACCTGTAGACCACAGGTGTGAAGTCAAACCATTCTAAAGCGGTTAGAAAACTTACAACTAGGGACAGCCAGGGCACTTCTGGCAATCGTTTATGGATAAGCAGCAAATCATAATGAGGGAGTTTGTCAGAAGGGTGACCCAGTGCTGTAAGGAAGGCTCGGCTTTGTTTAACCCCTTAACACCGCAGCCAAATGTACAAGTTGTGAACGAAACAAAACGTAAACAAAACCTGGCATTTGCGCTATATGTCTGTCCAACCGTAATTCACCTCTTTCATATTAAATGCACCCCCCCCTTATTATATATCATTTTATTCAGGGGAAACAGGGCTTTCATTTAATATCAAATATTTAGCTATGAAACATAATTTAATATGAAAAAAATGGGAGAAAAACAGATTTTTTTGATTTTTTTCGTTCTACATGACATTTTAACTGTCAATGTCATAATACTGTTTGCTTTTACTGCAATAAAATACACATATTTGTATTCAGCAAAGTCTCACGTGTAAAACAGTACCCCCTATGTACAGGTGTTATGGTGTTTTGGGAAGTTACAGGGTCAAATATAGCGTGTTACATTTGAAATTGAAATTCGCCAGATTGGTTACATTGCTTTTGAGACTGTATAGTAGCCCGGGAAATAAATTTACACCCATAATGGCATGCCATTTGCAATAGTAGACGACCCAAGGTATTGCAAATAAGCGATGTCCAGTCTTTTTTAGTAGCCATTTGGTCACAAACACTGGCCAAAGTTAGCGTTCGTATTTGTTTGTGTGTGAAAAATGCAAAAAACGCCAATTGTGGCCAGTGTTTGTGACTAAGTGGCTACTAAAAAAGACTGGACATACCCCATTTGCAATACCTTTGGTTGTCTACTATTGCAAATGGTATGCCATCATAGGGGTAATTTTCATTCTTGGGCTACCATAGGGTCATAAAGGCAACGTAAGCAATCTGGCGAATTTTAATGTGAAAAAAATTAAACACAAGCCTTATATTTGACGCTGTAATTTTTGAAAACACCATAAAACCTGTACATGAGGGGTACTGTTGTACTCAGGAGACTTCGCTGAACACAAATATTTGTGTTTCAAAACAGTAAAAAGTATTGCAGCAATAATATTGTCCCTGTAAGTGCTGTTTGTGCGTGAAAAATGCAAAAAACGTCACTTTTACTGGCGATATCATGGTTGTAATACATTTTACTGTTTTGAAACACTAATATTTGTGTTCAGCGAAGTCTCCCGAGTAAAACAGTACCCCCCATGTACAGGTTTTATGGTGTCTTGGAAAGTTATAGGGTTAAATATAGTGCTAGCAAATTAAATTCCCTTTACTTTCGGCATGGGTGGTCAGGCAGGTCCCGCTAATTGTAATTAATTAGGATACCTAATTATGTAAAATTATTACATAAATATATGTGTAGAATTAATATATGTATATATATACATATGTGTATATATACGTATATATATATATATTTTTTTCTTTTAATATTTTTATTTATATATAGGTATATATATAGTGATATATACGTATATATTTATGTATATAGATATATATATTATTTCGTTCTACGTGTATTTTGATATAAATATATATATTAACATCACAATACAGTTAGAACGAAATAAAACACATCTATATATTTTTAATATTTTATTTTTAATTATTTTTTTTATTTTATTTTTTTACGTATTTACATATTTTTTTTATATTATTTATAAATATATATATATAACAATAATTATATATATATTTAATCAGTATCAGTCTACGTGTAATTTGATATTAATATATATATAATTATATATATATATTAATATTAAAATACACCTAGGCGGTGTATGTGTGTGTATGTATATGTGTATATATATACTTAGATCATATATATATAATATATATATATATGATCTAAGTATAAATTTTTTTTTTACACTTATTTAACATTTATTTTATTTGATTTCAGCCAGCAGGGGGACCAACTGTCATTACAGTTGGTCCCGCTGCTGGCATTGCTGCAGCCAGCTATACCGGCCATGTGATTGTGAGGTCCTCGCAAGGACCTCACTCTCACATGACCGGGAGGGACCGGAGGAGGAAGATGTGCCGCGGGGGGGCTCCCTGGGAGTCCCCCCAACCGCGATCGCCGGCGTGGGACCGCCGGCGACCGGGTAAGTTACTAAAAACCGGAGGGCGTACTATTACGCCCTGCGGCGTTTAGAGCCGCTTTAAAAAGGACGTAATAGTACGCCCTCCGGTCTTAAAGGGTTAAACCACTATATGTTTCGGCCCATCTAACTAGGCAGACTAGATAGGCTGAATGGTTTTTATCTGCCGTCACATTCTATGTTTCTATAAACTTGTGTGTCGACCTGCTCCATGAACGTGTATATAATGTCTGCACCATAATTAGCAGAATGCCAAAACGACACTGGAAAATACAGTTAATAAAGTTATCTCTCTTGCACAGCATGTAAACGGCAAACAGTAAAATGATACCCATCATGAGACCTCATCTCCTGCTCACAGAATTAGACACACCAAAATGCAAAAAATACACATTTATTAAAACAAAACAAAACTTAACAGGAAACAAAAATAAACATTTCATATATTTCATATATAGAAACAAAGCCGAGCCTTCCTTACAGCACTGCTTCACCCTTCTGACAAACTCCCTCATTGGGATTGACTGCTTATTTATGTCCAGTCACAATGCAGTAACTAACAAACCTTGCAGGAAATTCTTCAGACTTGCTAAATTAACGTTACCCTGTCACCTATTGGGGTCTATATTTTGCATAATCCACCATTAATGACGTTGTTACTTAGGGCGTAGTAGCCAAAGGGTTCAGTACAGGTGACATCAACCATATTTCACAGCATAATGGTCGCAGATTTTATGCCTAATTCCTTTCCTTAAAAATAGGGGTGTGACCATTATGCAGTGTGCGACCATTATGTGAAGCTTTATTTTTTGCGATATTATATATGCAAAACTTTTTTTTTTAACAGTTTTTTAACTGTTGCTGAAAAAAATTATAGTTGCTGATAACATAACATTGTATATTTCCTAATGCATTACGTAAACACTGATCCTAATCCCTGTCCTCCTGCCATTTCTTAATGCATTACATGAAGATGCACTAAAATACAATAAACTAATAGGTCATAAACCCTTTCTTCAGTTTAAGATCAGTAGGATGTTAGCCATCAGTATTCAAGAATAAGAATGTCTCACAACAATAACAGCAATGGTGAAATATGCAACTGTTATGTGATGAATTGAATTTGAACCAATTTTTTATTAAAAAACCCAGGGTGCGACTATTATGCGGTGGTGACTATTAAGCAGTGAAATACGGTACTTACCTGCTGGTATGCTCCTGACACTTCACCTGCCAGAAACCTCCTTCACTGCAGTACTGTGGCACATGCGCAGGGGTACAATAATAATGTCTATGGAGAATCCTGCAGGACTGCAGAAGCCTCCATAGATATTATCCCACAGCCATTGCTAGTGACAGCTATGTGAAGTGACGAAAGTTGACGGCAGTAGCTCAATGAAATTCCAACTCAGTCTTTATGAGCATTTCATAAAGATTTAATCTTTATGATTTGCTCAAAATGTAGGGGGTGTAACAGGGCCTATTAAAGACCCAGTGAATGCTTGACCAATGCATTTTTATATTAAAGGATCCCTATAGTGTCAGGAAAACAAAGTGGTTTTCCTGACACTATAGTGCCCTGAGGGTGCCCCCACCCTCAGGGTCCCCCTCCCGTGGTGCTGAAGGGGATAAAACCCCTTCAGCAGTTTACCTTAATCCAGCGCCGGCAAGTGCTGGTGACCTTCCCCGCCGACGTCAGCTCCCTCTGCCGACGTCAGCAATGACGCTGAGGCATGATATGCCACCAGTGTTGCAGATGCACCTCTAGTGGTTGTCTGAAAGACAGCCACCAGAGGCTGGCTTAACCCTGCAATGTAAACATAGCAGTTTCTCTGAAACAGGGTTAAAACCTGAGGGACCTGGCACCCAGACCACTTTATTGAGCTGAAGTGGTCTGGGTGACTATAGTGTCCCTTTAAGAGGAGGCAGGAGGGTTAGAAGAATGAAACATACATGTTTTAAAAGCCCTTGTTTCCAGGAAGGTGACGTTAAAATCATCTGTGTCAATTATTTCTAATTTGTTTTTGGTTTTTATTTAAACTTATTTTTTTTATTTGAAAGTTCTCAAATTTTATCCTTGAACTTAACAGACTTTACAAATTGTTTTATTTTCTGGATGCTCAGCCACTGAGTACTGGATTTCCTGAAAATAGTGACTTTTCCTGAAAAAACTTCTAAAGGGAACTTGACATCCAGAGTGAGGTCAATCTTGAAGTAATCTATACATTGTGCTGGTCAATTCTCGAGCAAAGGAGAACATCTATGATTGGCAGCCGTTGGACGGAAAGGCTAAAAAATGCATGGACCTTACTTTCAGATGACTTTCGTCACAGCGTATGAGTCTTGTCGGTGCACATTTAGAGTCGAAGAATGCTATTGCTCTCCTGAAGGATGTGCAGATGCAGGTTCCATACCTTAAACATGAACTGGAAAAAAATATTTATACAACTGCCAGAAATGTTATTACCATTACCATAAAGTATAAATTAAAAGTATTTTTTTTAAGTAACATGTGGAGTTTAATTATGAGGATGGGTTGTCAGTGTTACTGGTTGTGTAATGGCAAGCTCAGGATTGGGACCAAGAAGGTGCATTTAAGCACAGGGACTTTAATGGAGCAATCAGGGAACAAACATGTAGGCTATAGCAGAAGAAACAAAAGTTAAATAAAGAATTGGAGAAGGCAATCTTGTTGTTGAAGACAAGGGCTAGAGCAAATATTTGTAGTCCAAGAGGAAAACAGAGGATGTAAAGAGCAGGAACAGGAGAAGCAAGAACTGGAGATAAGATCGCAGGAATGGGCTAAGAGAGGTGAGGAATGCTGAGTTAATAGCACAAAAGCAGATGAATACCAATCATTGACACTAGTGTGTGCTCTGGGGTTTTAAAGGCTGATTCAGGCCAAGGGTACATGTGCGAATAATGATGGGTTCACTAATATTTTATAGCTCTGTACAGATTCCAGCAAAGTGTACCTATTTCTGCTGTACTCCATGACTTGCAGTTTAAAGAAAGAGGTATCGCTGTCTGATGCAAGGGTTTAGAGTTAATAAGATTACAGTAGTTTTATTTCATTGTCAGCTTCAGCAAAGCATTTCATTAGCACAAGCACGGCCTGCTGTAGCAGCACAACACTAATAGTCACCCCATTTGTATATGCTAGCAGAAATGCTAGGAAACGGACATATTTTAATTTCACTGCAATCAATGCTTGGCATAAAGATTTAATCCACGAGTGAGTGACAGGGTGAGAAGGACAACCTTCCTAAAGGAGATTGTCCTGCTCCCTCTCACAATACTACCCTCTGAGCAAGCTGTTCTCACACTTGTAGGAGTACTATAAGATGTTCTGATGAAGATGTGCTGGCAGTGAAGCTAGCATGTCAGTGTCATTAGAGAGAATTGACATGCTAGAATATGAGTCTCCAGGGCCAGGGCCAATGATTTCCAAGTGGTTCTTGCTCTCACTGAGCAGTAGTGGACACAGGGAGCGGATCCAGCTGACTACAAGTAAGAAGTCAAAGTGTTCTTTTACAGTTTGACTCCTTACAATGGGGGTCGCTAGAGAAATCCTGACAGACACTATAACTACTACAGCACACTGTTGTGGTTATTGTGCTTGGAGTGTTCCTTTAAGTGTTTTATCCTTAAAGGATTACTATAGTGTCAGGAAAACAAACTTGTTTTCCTGACACTATATAACCCTTAGGTCCCCCCCCCACCCTCAGGTCCACCTCATCCTCAGGGCCCCCCTCCCTTGGTGCTGAAGGGGTTATAACCCATTCAGTCACTTACCTTTGTCCAGCGCCGGGCTCCCTCGGCACTGGCGACCTCTCCTCCGCCGCCGCCAACGTTTATTATATATTTTTATGTGACAACACTGAAGAAATGACACTCTGCTACAATGTAAAGTAGTAAGTGTATAGCCTGTATAACAGTGTAAATTTGCTGTCCCCTCAGAATAACTTAACACACAGCCATTAATGTCTAAACCGTTGGCAAGTACACCCCTAAGTGGAAATGTCCAAATTGGGCCAAATTAGCCATTTCCCCCCACCTCCTTGTGTCATGTGACTTGTAAGTGCTACGAGGTCTCAGGTGTGAATGGGGAGCAGGTGTGTTAAATTTGGTGTTAAATTTGGTGTTATCGCTCTCACACTCTCTCATACTGGTCACTGGAAGTTCAACATGGCAAAGAACTCTCTGAGGATCTGAAAAAAGAATTGTTGCTCTACATAAAAAGAGTGCCAAGCATGGTGGGCAAGGCCATACAGTTGTTTCACAGGACAGGTTCCACTCAGACATGGTTGACCAAAGAAGTTGAGTGCACATGCTCATATCCAGAGGTTGTCTTTGGGAAATAGGCGTATGAGCGTTGCCAGCAGTGCTGCAGAGTTTGAAGGGGTTAGTGGGTCAGCCTGTCAGTGCTCAAAGCATACGCCGCATTTTGCATAAAATTGGTCTGCATGGCTTTCGTCGCAGGAGGAAGTGTGTCTTGCCTACAGTCAAGCATGGTGGTGGGAGTGTCATAGTCTGGGCCTGCATGAGTGCTGCTGGCACTGGGGAGCTACAGTTCATTGAGGGAACCATGAATGCCAACAAGTAGTGTGACATACTGAAGCTGAGCATGATGCCCTCCCTTCGGAGACTGGGCCACAGGGCAGTATTCCGACATGATAACTTTCACAAACGCACCCTATTTCAAGAGTGTGTGCGACGTAGTTCTGGTGGTGAAAGAGTTAAAGCTCACCATTTGTCTGCACTAGACCAGAAATAATTATAACATCCCACTTAACACCACCCACACTTAAGCATAATAATATAAATATTACTATTTTAACACTGCCACCACCAAGACAATTTATAAATGGGGTGCCTTGGTCCCCATTTTTAAAAATAAAAATCTACCAAATACAACTTAACACAATATCTATGTACTTGCAAAACACTAATTAGTCTCTTCAGGTAACGTGATTCTTTACTAGACAAAGTCAGAACATAATAAAGGAATATTTAGTATGAGCAAAAAATAGTCACAGTGCATAAAAAAATATAGATGACAATAAAATTAGTTACACCAAAAACAGATAAAAACAAAAGGGATAGAATAACAGAAGTCCTAATTACTTACTCGGATTTTCAAAGTAAAACTTCTGCCCAGGGGCTAAGAAAGATGGTGGTAAGAAATATGGTGACTAACTTAGAATTAGATCCTGCCCCCAAGCAAGTACAATACACATTTCAGTATCATTGTATATATACCCTGTGGATTACCAAGCTTGGCCTAGAGGTGGAGTTAAGACTGCTCTATAGAGACAATAAGCGACCACCCCCTTGTGTTCCAGATTCACATCAATCCAAATAGAAACTTTTTCTTCTATCTCCTCTTTTGTACTTGCCACATAAATAATAATTGCATCTATTTGTTACCATTTCTCCATTCCATAGACATGTCACACTTCTTACTTGTGACCCAATATAGCGAACATTCCAATTCCTTCCCATATGGTCAAGTTATGCCAGTCATGTTTGGTCTTGTTTAGAAGATGGTACTTAATAAATAAAATTAATAAAAATGAGGCTTAATTATTATTCTGTGGGTACATATTAATGTTTCTTTTGTATATGATACTTGAACACAAGGCTAATGACCATTAACATATCAAAGAAATGAACTCATCAATTAAAACGCAGAGGCCATATGGCTGAGGTCAGTTAGTTTACATCGGGACTAGACATTCAGGCATTTCAAGTGTAAAATCTCACACCCTACAGAGCTTGGAACTAGATATCCAGGCATCTCCAGTGTAGAATCTCACACCCTGCAGAGCCTTTGATTAATCAAAGTATCCATCCATGTTGCAAACCATCTGCCCAATTTTGCATTCCTATACAATTTGCATTACCCCTATTACCATCTGACCCCCCCTACCAAGTGGCCAATTCATGTATGCACTAAATGGCAATATTCTATTGTGCAACAATGAATTATGCACCCTTGGTGTGACAATAACGACCCCAAACACACATCCAAGACGACCACTGACTTGCTAAAGAAGCTGTAGGTAAAGGTGATGGACTGGCCAAGCATATCTCCAGACCTAAACCCTGTTGAGCATCTGTGGGGCATCCTCAAATGGAAGGTGGGGGAGCGTATGGTTTCTAACATCCACCAGCTCCGTGATGTCGTCATGGAGGAGGGGAAGAGGACTTCAGTGACAACCTCTGAAGTTCTGGTGAACTCCATGCCCATGAGGGTTAAGGCAGTGCTGGAAAATAATGGTGGCCACACAAAATATTGACACTTTGGGCCCAATTTGGACATTTTCACTTAGGGGTGTACTCACTTTTGTTGTCAACAGTTTAGACATTAATGGCTGTGTGTTGAATTATTTTGAGGGGACAGTAAATTTACACTGTTATACAGGCTGTACACTTAGTACTTTACATTGTAGCAGATTGTCATTTATTCAGTGTTAAAATAAGATATAATACAATATTTACAAAAATGTGAGGGGTGTACTCACTTTTGTGAGATACTGTATATATATATAAATATAAAACATACAAAATACACAATCCGGGGGCGTGGCCTGACACCCGATGTGAGCGGTCGCAACTGCCAAGAGCTCCCGGCCGGCGGCAACAAAACTGGCATAAAAAGAGTGAAGATTACCTAATTAATGGGCAACAAAAGAAAACAGACCCAGTCCCTATACACCCAGGATTCGGGCACACCGAGAAAACCAAACGGACTAGATAAATATTTCCGAGACACAGTGAAAGTTCTCGGAGAAGGCATGGCGGAAAGCATGGAGGCGCCATCTTGTCCGCACAAAACACCCGATCTCAGCACAACAGGAGAGGAGACCTCACCGGCAAACAGCATAGCAGATGGACTGGCGAGCATAAGGGAGACCCTTGCACACTTACCTTCCAGGGATGAACTGGCTAACATGATTGCTAAGCTAGAATCCTCAGTGCAAGACCAGATCTCCGCCATATCTGCAGACATCAGGCAAGTGAACACGAGGGTAGGGGATCTGGAGGAAGATAGAGACCAGATATTAGACAGACTCCTCACCCTTGAACATCACCAAAAAAACAGAGACGCCAAAACTCTTTACATTATGAGAAATACAGAAGACCTCGATAATAGAGGAAGGAGGAACAATATTAGAGTAAGGGGGGTCCCAGAATCCCAAGAAAATCCTGAAAATTTACAAAACCTACTACAATCGCTGTTTAATAAAATTCTGCAATGGCCAGAAGACACTCCAATTCTCTTGGACAGAGCACACAGGGCCCTGAGACCCAAAGGCCTACCACAAGAATCCCCCAGGGACATAATATGCAGAGTTCATTATTACACTGAAAAAGAAGATATTATGAGAAATGCCAGAGACACTACAGACATAATGTTTAATAACGCGAAAATAATGATTCTCCCAGACCTGGCATGGCTAACTCTGAGAGGCAGAAGAGCGCTTAGACCACTAACACTAGCCTTGCAACAGGCCAATATAAAATACAGATGGAGCTTCCCCTTTGCTCTTACAGCCTCCCACCAAGGAATACAAGCCACCTTAACTTCTTCTGCAGAGGTAGAAGCTTTCACCCAACGCTTAGGAATTCCAAGCATAGAAATACCGGATTGGTATGACATTTCGGAACCTGAAAAGACTAAACCACAATACCAAAAACAGACCGGTCAAGCTATGGACACACGAAAGAGAACATCGTGGAAGACCCCTCCAGCATCACCTTTCCTACGATCGAGAAGAAACCCAATGACCCCTAGGAAAATAAACTGAAGCAAAGAAAAAAAAAAAAGACAGGGGACACAACCTATAAAATAAAAGGGACTTACAAACTGCCTAAAGCAATACTGAACTTACACAACTGTCCGATATACGATTAATGGAAGGGTAACTATAAACAGCTACTAATGAATAGTACTGATATTAGTATAATGTAAAAATATTTGAAATCAACATACAGATTTGAATTTTCATGTATTCGAACTGTACAATAATAGAAAAATGTTACTACGCATGTATATGATAATTGGAAAATGTATTTAACTTGATATAAGCCTGCAAAGGAAATGTACTTAAATTCCAAACTAACGAGACATGATAAAAACCGATAGCACAAATTAGCACTCTGATACCCAGCCCAAACTATAACGTAATTCACACTTGTTATAAAACCAGTTTATAACGTCAAGCGTCAAATAGCCGCCTTCCGGAGAGTCCACTTAGCAACGGAGGCGATATAAAAGAAACACTATACACAATACCATAGTGTTCACGCTCCTCTAGGACACAACCCAAGGCCCTAGGGGTCAAGAGCGGTACCAATACCTATTTATCTTACACTATATAAAGCTAAGCGTCACCTGAGCTAGCTCCTATAGCTAGAATAACTCAGGAAAGAGTACCGTCTCCTATTTAGAGATCTTCCATATACACAACCATTTTAGTTTTGAATAGAACATACTAAAGGTAGACCTCTATATCCACACGAGGGGTTTCAGGTTCCTTCTTGAACTTCCCTTCGTAGTACATCGTATTTATAACTTAATTGAAACTGATTTGTAAATAGTTAATGTTTATATTGTTTATCTTGTATTGTATTTGACTTGTGCACCCTTATAGCAGAAGGTTCACACATCCATACGCATTTCCAAACAGACACCCCGCTACTTGAAGATACCTTGCGAGATAACATCACACCAGACTCCCATAATAAAATTCCAAATAATAAATAGACAAAACTATTATCCAACACTCGACAATGGGCACACTAAAAATATGCTCCATAAATGTACGAGGGCTCAATACACCTGAAAAGAGGAAGATGGTATTAACCGAATTAGCAACAAACAAAATAGACATAGCATTCCTAGAAGAAACGCATTTAAGAGGTTCAGACGCCCCAAAACTCAAACATCACCAATTTCCTCACGTGTATTACAATAACTACAACCAGAGTAAATCAAGAGGCGTAGCAATCTTAATAGGGAAACAGATTCCATTCACGTACTCAACACATATAACAGACGAATCAGGCAGATTCATCATCCTACAAGGTACAGTGGGGACAGAACCGGTAATCCTTGTGGCCGTATACCTGCCCAACAAACATCAATGCGGGGCAATGAGGAAGATAATGGCAAAAATAAAACAACATACGAATGGCATACTCATAATAGGGGGGGATTTTAATATTTCCCTAGATGCCACGAGAGATAGCACATCGACTCATAGTACACACCTTAACACCACCAGAATCCAAATGCAGCACATCATTAAAACCCATCAACTATCAGATTGTTGGAGGATATTCCACCCGACGACAAAAGACTATACCCACTACTCCAACCCAAACAAATCATATTCCAGAATAGACTATTTCCTAGTAGGCCACAGAGACCTGGGTTTAATATCAGACACTTCCATAGGACCAATGACCTGGTCGGACCACTCACCAATCTATCTCACGCAGTGGCGTACTAAGGGGGGGGCGGGGGGTGCGGTCCGCCCCGGGTGCCACCAGTTAGGGGGGTGCCTCCAGGTAAGGGGGTGCCTCCAGGGCTTGTGACTCTGTGAGCTGTGTGGCTGCACAGGGCGCCGGGAGCCACACAGCTCACACACGCAGGGGCTGGGAATTCAGCAGTACAGTGTACTGCACGGAGAAATGGGGGCGGAGCCAAACCGGATGCGGGGGCGGAGCTACAGCCAGCCTCCATTTGCTGCCTTTCACTGCAGCACACTGAGGGGAAGCAGGAAGGAGGCCCTGCTTCCCCAACTCCAACACACCAGGGACTCACTGACTGACTCCTCCACCAGTAAGTAAGAGAGAGAGAGAGAGAGAGAGAGAGAGAGAGAGTGTGTGTGTGTGTGTGTGTGTGTGTGTGAAACTGCTTGTGACTGTGTGTGTGAATCCCTGCCTTTGACTGTCTGTGACTGTGTGTGTGAAACTGCTTGTGACTGTCTGTGAGTGTGAATCCCTGCCTTTGACTGTCTGTGACTGTGTGTGAATGTCTGCCTGTGACTGTCTGTGACTGTGTGTGAATGTCTGCCTGTGACCAGTGGCAAATCTGATCCGTGCCCCCCCCCCACCCTGACCCTCTCCCCCCTGACTGTGGGTCCTTCCCCCCCACACATACATACAGACACAAACACATTCACACACCCCCGACAGACACATACATACACACATGCAGACACATACATACAGAGACACAGACACACACATACATACACAGCCATACATACAGATACACACATACAGAGACAGACACACACATACACACATACATACACACATACAGAGATACACACATACAATCATACACACATACAAAGACACAGACACAAACATACATAAACACATACTGTGATGTAATTCCAGTAAAATACAAGTTTAGCAGGCTAAGATTGCCACAAGGCATATGTATGTATATGTGTTTGTAGTATCAGTTGGTTAATTACACGTAGCTAAGATACTGTCATCACTGTACTGACCAGGTGCAGGAATGTAAGAACTGGAATTACGCGTCCCTCTCCTTTGTATCAGATGAGCCACGTGGTTAGACCGGATGGATGAGTTTAGACTCTATTCATTAAATAGGTTAAGGGTATGTGTGGGTGTAGTTAATTGTGGGAGGAGCTACAGTGCTATATAAGGAATGTACTCTATGTATTCAGTACTCAGACTTTGCTGTATTTTGGTGACGCTAGTCCCTCTGAGTCCCGATCGGTGATCCAATAAAGAATCTCTTCCTTCCTGAAGAAACCTGTGTCCATCTCTCTGTGCTTGGCTTCCGTCAGTTTCTCCGGTATCATTTGGTGCATTGGCCGGGAAGCTCATCGTTCAACGGTAGCTGAGAGGCAGAGGCGTGAGACGGTCTATCTTTGCCCACGTTCTCTACGGCTGCACCCCTGAACTTCTGCGTGGACCTCCCTTCGTCTCGGCGCCACTGGTCTGTTGTCCAGGAGATCATCGGCCTCTACGTGAGAAGTGCTGGGGTGTCCCCGTCGATGAGTGTGAACTCAGGTTCAGGAACGAGGAGGTAAGATAACTGCTGTTTTAGACGGCAGGACCCGCTAGGGGTATACCGATTGTGCGGTAGGCCCAAAGGGGTTTTTGAATCTGTATCTGCCCCCTCTGTCGGAGGGAAGGAGCGAAGGCGCACCGCTCGATCGAACGCTCTTTAGTCAGACCGTTTGATTTGGTTAGTCAGGCGGGGTCCTGGTGTAAATAGCCCTAGCCGGACACCGGTGTCTTGTCTAGACTAGCGTTCTAGGGTGTATATTACGTTCGCTAGGTCGGAGGGACCGGGAGACTAAGCGGCGCCTGTGTAAATTCGGTTCGCTAGTTCTCATCCTATCTGGGCTAAGTGGGAAGGCGTGTAAATTTGGAACCCACTAGACTTTTGATAGTACGACTAAGAGGCGCCTGTGTAAATTCGGATCTCTAGCTCGTTGTATAGTGCGACTAAGAGGCGCCTGTGTAAATTCGGTTCTCTAGCTCGCTATGTATATGTGGTGATTGGGCAGTGTGGCTAACCAAAACGGGTGTATATAGTTTTAGGTAGTCCATTCAAGGTACTGGCCAATAGTTTAGTTGGGAATTGTAAATGTGTTAATGATTGTTTAGTAAAGTGTATATCTTGTTAGATAGCGCGAGCTCAGCCGTCTAGCGAGAGTGTTAATAGTGTGTTGCTGTATTATAGTGCACGGTACCATAACCCTGTATATTTACTGACATTATATAATAAGTACTAATCATTGTCGTCCATTGCATGTTTAACACCATAACCACTAATAATTGTATTGTGACCTTAACTTGTGCTTTGACCTATGCTAACCGTACTGTAACCGCTATTTGTAAAAGACGATGTTACTGGGGTGTGTTATAGACGGGTAATTCGTATATAGAGAATTATAGCGTGGGTGACTGTGTAGTTACGCCAAAGGGCATAATATTGATTATATAGTGACTGGTGTAGCAGCTGTGTGTGTATGGGAATTCCCTGAGTGTTTATTGTTATTGTGTACGTTTCACTTGGTAACCATACCACGTGGTGCTGTTGCCAGAGGAAACGGGTGTGACTGTTGAATAGTACGCGTGTATAGTATTCGTTGTCGACGACGTTCCATTGTTAAGTATGGGTGCGTCGCAGTCAACGATTCCGGATCCCTTAGGATGTATGGTTAAGAATTTTAAAAAGGGATTCAAAGTTTGTGATTTTGGGGTAAAGATGTCTCCTGTACGTTTGGTCACTTTGTGTACTAGGGAGTGGCCTACTTTGGTTGCGGCATGGCCGCCACGTGGCAGTTTGGATCCAACTCTGGTACAGCGCTTACACGTGGCTGTATCAGGTAGGCCTGAACTTTACGGCCAGTTTCCTTATATTGACTGTTGGAGACAGGCCGTAAATGACTCGCCAAAATGGCTCCAGACATGCCACGAGGAGCAGTGTCGCCTCATGGTAGCTAGGACTTGCTCGTCCACTAGGACTGGTGTTAGGCCCATTTTGGACACGCCCCCTGAGTCCGAGATCCCTTTGCCGCCCCCTTACTTTCCGTTAAGAAGAAGTGACGCAAACGCAGGAAGTCCTGCACCCCTCCCCTCATTACCCTCATCCACTTCCGCTTCCTCCTCCAGTACAGGATCCACCCCCCCTCGTACTAAATCTCCCCTTCCGGAACCAGAACCCACCCCCATTAGAAACGAATATCCTGATTTGGCGCCACTTCAGACTTCCGGTCAAGCTTCATCTAGCTCGGCCCGAAGTGTTCTATTCACTACCTTTTCCCAAAACCAACCTCCCACATCCCCATACCCTATATCTCCCCGACCGGAACCCATGACTGACGCTTCCCTACGTAGCCCCATCCAAACCCGACAGTTGACTGGTGCCCAACAATTAAAGCACTATCAGATGCCTCTTCGCTTAAATCCCGGGTCAGCTTATATCGATGCCGCAGGTCAAATGGCACACGCTGACCCTGTCTTCGTATATGTCCCTTTCACCACTACCGACCTTTTAAACTGGAAGACCCATAATTCCTCGTATACTGAGAAACCACAAGCCATGACTGATCTGTTCACCTCAATAGTACAGACACATAATCCGACATGGGCTGATTGCCAGCAGTTATTAATGACTTTATTTAACAATGAGGAAAGGACAAGAATAAATCAAGCAGCCATTAAAGCATTAGAGGATAGAGCCCGTGCTTTGAACCAAGCTAATCCAGCAGCATGGGCCGCAACACATTATCCCAACACTGATCCCGATTGGAACGTAAATGGTGCTGATATGGTTCAACTCAGAGCCTATAGAGACGCTATAATTGCTGGCATGAAAGCCGGAGGAAAGAAAGCCATTAACATGTCGAAGACAGTTGAGGTGATCCAGAAAAGCGATGAAGCGCCCAGTGTCTTTTATGACCGATTATTGGAGGCGTACCGCTTGTACACCCCCTTTAATCCGGAAGACGCAGACAATTCCCGAATGGTTAACTCCGCCTTTGTCAGCCAAGCTTACGGAGATATTAAGCGCAAGCTACAAAAGTTAGAAGGGTTTGCAGGTATGTCCATCACCCAACTAATGGAGGTAGCAAATAAGGTCTATATGAACAGGGATACAGAAAGTAAGAAAGAGGAAGAGCACAAGATGCGTAAAAAGGCTGATATGCTAGCGGTAGCGATCGCAGGCGTAGATAAACGGGGCCCAGATAGAGGCAATAATAGATGGAGTAGGGAGCCTTTGAGTAGGGATCAATGCGCGTATTGCAAGGAAGAAGGGCATTGGAGGAACGAATGTCCGCAAAGAGAGCAGTACGAGAGAGACCAACCCAGGGCAGGCTACGGAAACTTTAGAGGTAGAGCGAGAGGTAGAGGAGGCCCCGGAGGGAGTAATGGTTATAGAGGGAGTAATGGGAACAGAGGAAGTGTTAGGGAAGACAGGTATATTCCAGCAGCGCAAAGGTCCCGCGATAGAGAAGGTAGGGACTTTGTAGGATTGGCTGACACTGTCATGGAGGACTATTGATACCGACCGGGCTCCATCCCCCTTGGTCGAGCGGAGCCTATGGTCGATGTATCAATAGGGGGGAAAAGGAGTGCGTTCATGATCGACACTGGTGCTGAACATTCAGTGGTGACTAATCTAGTTGCTCCTCCATCTGGAAGGACTATTACTGTGATAGGAGCAACTGGAAGAAGTGCTGAAAGACCGGTTCTTAAAAGTCGACTCTGTACATTGGGAGGCCACGTAGTAAAACACCAATTCCTTTATATGCCTGAATGTCCAGTCCAATTGCTGGGACGTGATATGCTATCCAAATTACAAGCGCAGATTACGTTCCTACCAGATGGAACAACATCTTTAAAGTTTAATGGACCTTCAGGTATTATGACTTTATCCGTACCAAAGGAAGAAGAGTGGCGACTTTATACAGTGTTGACTAGCCAAAACCCTAGGAGTGATGAGACATTGTTTAACATACCAGGAGTTTGGGCAGAGAACAACCCACCAGGACTGGCCCGCAATATTCCACCAATAAAAATTGAACTGAAACATGGGGTTTATCCAGTGAGCCTAAGACAATATCACATTCCGCAGAAGGCTAAGAAGAACATCCAATCCTATCTGGATAAGTTCATACGGTATGGTATCCTAAAATTCTGTACTTCCCCCTGGAACACCCCATTGCTGCCTGTTCAAAAGCCCGGTACAGATGAGTATCGACCTGTACAGGACTTAAGAGCAGTCAATGATGCGGTTGTTAGCATACATCCAGTTGTACCCAATCCATATAACCTGCTTGCTTTAATTCCGGGCGGGGCTACTTACTTCACAGTCTTAGATCTCAAAGATGCCTTCTTTTGCCTCCGAATTGCCGCAGAAAGCCAATGTATTTTCGCTTTCCAATGGGAGAACGCTGTAACGGGCTCAAAACGCCAAATGACTTGGACAAGACTGCCCCAAGGGTTTAAAAATTCACCTACCCTATTTGGTTCAGCTCTAAGTCAAGATCTACTGGATTTCGAGTCTATCCCAGGAGAATGTGTATTGTTACAATATGTAGATGACTTGTTGATAGCAGCAGTTACAAAAGAAAAATGTCAGCAAGCAACGCACGATCTACTACATATTCTCTGGAAGGCAGGATACAAGGTGTCCAGGAAGAAGGCTCAGTTGTGTTTGCCAACTGTCAAGTATCTAGGATTCCATATCTCTGAAGGTCAAAGAATTATGGGGCCAGAGAGAAAAGAAGCTGTCTGCCAAATACCAATACCCAAGAATAGAAGACAAGTGCGAGAATTCTTGGGGGCAGCAGGCTTCTGTAGGATATGGATTCCCAGTTATGCGATACTAGCAAAACCTCTGTACGCAGCCATCAAAGGTACAGAGCACGACCCCTTCTTATGGACCCAAGAACAGCAAACGGCATTTGAAGATGTGAAGAAGGCTTTGATGAGTGCCCCAGCATTAGGTCTACCTGATCACACACGACCATTCTACTTATATGTACACGAGCAAAGAAGAATGGCTGTGGGAGTATTGACACAGTACTTGGGATCATGGCAAAGACCTGTTGCCTACATGTCTAAGCAACTGGATGCAGTGGCCAGCGGACTTCCACCTTGTCTAAGAGCCGTAGCTGCAGCCGCCCTGCTAGTAGCTGAAGCCGATAAACTCACTCTGGGTCAAGAACTTTATGTACGAGTCCCACATGCAGTACAGACGTTGTTGGATTACAAAGGAAATCATTGGTTTAGTAACAGCCGTATGACCAAGTATCAAGCAATGTTGTGTGAAAACCCAAGAGTGCATTTAGAGACTGTAAACACCTTAAATCCAGCTACCCTTTTGCCGCAACCTACTGAAAGTCAACATGATTGTTTGGAAGTAATGGATGAAGTATTTTCAAGTAGACCAGATCTTCGTGATTTTCCCATCCAGAACCCCGATGTTCAATATTACACCGACGGCAGTAGTTATGTGAAAGAAGGGATCCGCTATGCAGGATATGCAGTGACAACAATAGACAAGGTGATAGAAGCTCGGCCACTGGCGAAAGGAACATCAGCACAAAAGGCAGAATTAATAGCACTAACACGAGCGTTACAATTGGCTGAAGGTTTAAGAGTAAATATCTATACGGACTCTAAGTATGCGTTTTTAACCACTCATGCCCACGGAGCTTTGTATAAAGAAAGAGGACTACTGAATTCAGAAGGCAAAGAAATCAAGTACGCAGCTGAAATCCTACAACTATTGGAAGCAGTGTGGGAGCCGAAAGAAGTCGGTATCATACATTGTCGAGCGCATCTGAGAGGAGATGGTGATGTAACCAAGGGAAATCGGATGGCAGATAGTGCAGCTAAGCGTGCTGCTGAATCAGGAAGACAGGAGTATGTGGGGCATATAGCTGCTCTTATACCAACTCCACTGTCCCAATGGACTCCAGTTTATACAGCTCAAGAAGAGGAGTGGTTAAAGACTGAACCGGGAAAGTATTTGGAGAACAAGTGGTATCAGCTAGAAGATGGAAGAATAGTCATACCAGCATCACTAGCGGTAGAAATTGTCCAAAATTATCACAACGGGACACATTCTGGGAGAGACAGTACTGAAGAATCTCTCAGGAAACATTTCTACATACCAAGATTGTCCAACTTGACTCAGGCCATTGTACGCAGATGTGTAACGTGTGCTAAGAATAATGCAAGACAAGGACCAGTAAAGCCACCAGGAGTCCAGTTTATGGGGGGACTCCCCATGTCCGATCTACAAATAGACTTTACAGTAATGCCTAAATCGGGTGGACATCGTTACCTGTTGGTAATTGTGTGCACCTATTCAGGCTGGGTAGAAGCATGTCCTACTCGTACAGAGAAAGCAGGAGAAGTTGTAAGATTCCTGCTACGAGAAATAATACCCCGATATGGACTACCCTGTTCTATAGGATCGGACAATGGTCCAGCTTTTGTTCATCAGTGCCTACAACAACTGACTCATATGCTTGGTATAAAGTGGAGGCTTCATACTGCATATAGACCCCAGAGTTCTGGTAAGGTAGAGAGAATGAATAGAACTATAAAGAACCAGTTGGCTAAAATGTGTCAGGAAACCCAACTTAAGTGGAACGTTCTCTTACCCATAGCTTTATTGCGAATCCGCAGTACCCCTACCAGAAGGATGGGCCTCTCTCCTTTTGAAATCATGTATGGGCGACCACCTCCCGTACTTGGTAACTTAAGGGGGGACTTGAGTCAGTTGGGAGAAGGAATTACCCGGCAGCAGGTTGTAGAGTTGGGTAAGACTATGGAGGAGGTACAGAAATGGGTACAAGATAGATTACCTGTGAATATTTATCCCCCTGTTCATAGTTATCATCCAGGAGATCAAGTGTGGATTAAAGAGTGGAATAATGTACCGTTAGGGCCCAAGTGGAGAGGTCCTTATGTTGTTCTTTTGTCTACCCCTACAGCAATAAAAGTAGCAGAAGTGACTCCGTGGATACATCACTCCAGGGTTAAACCAGCAGCAGTCGATTCTTGGCAAATTACAGCAGATCCAGAGAATCCCTGCAAGATCCGGTTGAAACGCACTACTCAGTCGGAGTAACGAGGAATTATTGTGGATTACAAATTTTATTGTTACAGGTGTGAGTGAGAAGGCCATAATAAAGCCTGTCCGCTTACCAACACATAGTGTATAAGCCAGGAAAGTCTCGAAGGGACACCTGTGAAGATGAGCAGAACTCCATTCCCTGCAGCCCCTCACATCCTGGAAGCTGAGGCGCCATCGCACGGACGAAGACTGAGGATGACGGCGAAAGATGTGCTTTTGATAGTGTTTATTTATATGTGTTTTTATATTCAGGAAGGTAGAGGTACCGACACTCCTAGCTGTGAGGTATGCATTAAGACTACGAGAACAGGTAACCATATTTCCCAAACCCTAATTTGGCATTCACAATACGAATGTAAAGGAGATGTATCGAGATGTAGATACTTAAATATAGATTATAGTGTGTGCCATTTAGGAGTAGGAGAACCTAGGTGCTTCAGTCCGGAGTATCAGCCTCGTACAATTTGGTTGACTCTCAGGAATGGAGATCCTCAGGGGACCCTAATTAATAAGACGGTGTTAGAATCCGTACATTCTTCGGGTGTTCTGCTATTTGATGCATGTAAGGCGATATCAAGTGGTAGAAAACCGTGGAATGTATGTGGGGATCTTAGATGGGAGAGGACGTATGGGTCTAATGATAAATATATTTGTCCCAGTAGTAAAAATAAATATGTGAGTCCTAGATGCCCAAATAAAGACTATAACTTTTGTCCATATTGGTCTTGTGTGGGGTGGGCAACTTGGGGACAGACAGTAGACAAAGACATGATAGTGACTAAGTTGCCGACTAGCCCTTATTGTAAGTCTATGGAATGCAACCCAGTCCATATACTCATTAATAACCCCGACAAGTTCTTAGATAAGTATGGAAATTTATTTGGGTTTCAAATATACGGGACGGGTTTAGATCCTGGGACATTATTGTTTATAGGAATAGAGACTGATACGGTATCCTCCCAGACTCATCAAGTATACCATTCCTTTTACGAAGAGATGAGTATAGATAATAAGATCCCCCATAATGCTAAAAACCTGTTCATCGATTTAGCTGAAAGTATTGCCGGTAGTCTTAATGTTACCAACTGCTATGTGTGTGGAGGTACTAACATGGGAGACCAATGGCCTTGGGAAGCAAAGGAGGTAATGTCCGGTTCTGAGGCAGTTGACCAACTAATATCTTCACAAGCCGATTATCAGATGAGTGTTAGAGGTAAATCTGAGTGGAGATTAAAGACCTCCATCATAGGTTATGTTTGCATAGCAAGGAAAGGAATAATGTATAATACTTCTGTAGGAGAATTAACTTGTCTAGGGCAAAAAGCTTATGATGATGATACTAAAAATACAACTTGGTGGTCGGCTTCAAATGTCTCAGAACCATCTAACCCGTTTGCTAGATATGCCAGTTTAAAGGATGTGTGGTTTGATTTATCCATCACATCTACCTGGAGAGCCCCAGCAAATTTGTACTGGATCTGTGGTAAGAAAGCCTATTCGGAGCTGCCACAGGACTGGGAAGGGGCATGTGTGTTGGGTATGCTCAAACCATCCTTCTTCTTGTTACCGATTGAAACAGGTGAGACTTTAGGTGTTAAAGTGTATGATGTGAATCATAGGAAGAAAAGGGGACCCATAGAGATAGGCGCCTGGGAAGATGATGAATGGCCTCCCCAGCGTATTATAGATTACTATGGGCCAGCCACGTGGGCTGAGGATGGTACCTTTGGTTATAGAACCCCTATTTATATGCTCAACCGTATTATAAGATTACAGGCGGTGGTTGAGATTATCACAAATGAGACATCACAAGCGCTCAATCTTCTAGCGAAGCATAACACCAGGATGAGGACAGCAGTCTACCAAAATAGATTAGCCTTGGATTACCTTTTGGCAGTAGAGGGAGGTGTATGTGGGAAGTTTAACCTAAGTAATTGCTGTCTTCAAATAGATGACGAAGGGCAAGCAATAGCTGAGCTTACTAGCCATATGGTTAAACTAGTGCATGTGCCTACTCAGGTATGGAAAGGGTACAATCCAAGTAGTTGGTTTGGTAGCTGGTATGAGTGGTTTGGAGGGCTTAAGGCAGTGGTAGGTGGAGTCCTACTGATTTTACTGTTGTGTCTACTCCTACCGTGTCTTATACCCTTAGTAGTTAGGTCTGTGCATAGCCTGATAGGAAGTATAGCAGAGAGGAAGGCTGCTGCACAGATAATGGCGATATATAAGTATAAGGCTCTAGATCAAGGAGAACCAATGCAGGAAGATGAGTGTTAAAAGATTCACATCATAAGATAAGTCTGGTCTGGTTCATGGTAACCTGAGGTATATGCAAACCAAGGTTAAGTGATGCCTCAAGTAATTGTGAAATATCAGAGGCATCAAAGGGGGGAATGTGATGTAATTCCAGTAAAATACAAGTTTAGCAGGCTAAGATTGCCACAAGGCATATGTATGTATATGTGTTTGTAGTATCAGTTGGTTAATTACACGTAGCTAAGATACTGTCATCACTGTACTGACCAGGTGCAGGAATGTAAGAACTGGAATTACGCGTCCCTCTCCTTTGTATCAGATGAGCCACGTGGTTAGACCGGATGGATGAGTTTAGACTCTATTCATTAAATAGGTTAAGGGTATGTGTGGGTGTAGTTAATTGTGGGAGGAGCTACAGTGCTATATAAGGAATGTACTCTATGTATTCAGTACTCAGACTTTGCTGTATTTTGGTGACGCTAGTCCCTCTGAGTCCCGATCGGTGATCCAATAAAGAATCTCTTCCTTCCTGAAGAAACCTGTGTCCATCTCTCTGTGCTTGGCTTCCGTCAGTTTCTCCGGTATCAATACACACACACATACAGAGACAAAGACACAGACAAACATACACACAGAGACACACACATACATACAAACACAGAGTCACAGACATACATACGGATACACACACACAAAGAGACAGACCCACACAGACATACATACATACGGATACACACATACAGAGACACAGACACACATACATACACACATACAGAGACACAAAATGTTTCCTACCATGTGTGATTTCCCTGGGGTCCAGTGGTGGCTCAGCCTGATGGGAGTCAGAGTTCTCACTCTGACTTCCTCCTCCTTTCTGTTTCCTTCCGCGCGGGCTCTCAGTATGCTGGGAGGAGTGACGTGCGGTCACTTCCTCCCAGCGTGTGATGATCTCATCACAGGGGGTCCGGTCGCGCTCTTAAAGCGCTCAGCGCAGACCGGGCCCCCTTACAATCCATGTCCATCAGGTGGCCCCTTAACATGCGGCCCCGGCGGTTTGCTGCCGGGGCCGCAAAGCATGGCAGCTGCTAACCGGTCGCGGGGGGCCGCAGGGCGGCCGGGCCCGGTTGCAGCTGCGACCCCTGCGACCGCGGTACGTACGCCACTGCCTGTGACTATCTGTGACTGTGTGTGTGAATGTCTGCCTGTGACTATCTGTGACTGTGTGTGAATCCCTGCCTTTGACTGTCTGTGACTGTGTGTGAATGTCTGCCTGTGACTGTCTGTGACTGTGTGTGAATGTCTGCCTGTGTCTGTGAATGTGTGTGAATGTCTGCCTGCGACTGTGTCTGTGAATGTCTGCCTGTGACTATCTGTGACTGTGTGTGTGAATGTCTGCCTGTGACTATCTGTGACTGTGTGTGTGAATGTCTGCCTGTGACTATCTGTGACTGTGTGTGTGCATGTCTGCCTGTGACTATCTGTGACTGTGTGTGTGAATGTCTGCCTGTGACTATCTGTGACTGTGTGTGTGAATGTCTGCCTGTGGCTATCTGTGACTGTGTGTGAATGTCTGCCTGTGGCTATCTGTGACTGTGTGTGAATGTCTGCCTGTGGCTATCTGTGACTGTGTGTGAATGTCTGCCTGTGGCTGTCTACCTGTGACTACGTCTGTGACTGTCTGCCTGTGCCTGTGTGTGTGAATGTCTGCCTGTGACTGTGCTTGAGACTGACTTTTGGTGACTGTGTGTGTGACTGTCTGCCTGTGCCTGTATGTATGAATGTCTGCCTGTGATTGTCTACCTGGGACTGTCTGCATGTCACTGAGTGTGTGTGACTGTGTGCTGCCTGTAACTATGTTACAGTCTGCCTGTAATTGTGTGTGTGTGTGAGACTGTGTGTGTGTGTGACTGTCTGCCTGTAGCTGTGTGTGTGTGACTGTCTGCCTGTAGCTGTGTGTGTGTGTGACTGTCGGTCTGTAACTGTGTGTGTTACTGTCTGCCTGCAGCTGTGCGTTTGACAGTGTGCAAGTGACTATGTGTTTGGTACGGTGTGCATGTGGCTGTATTTGACAGTATATGCGTATAACTGTGTACATCTGACTGTATCTGACTGTCTTCGCCCTGCAGTGAGTCGGCACATAACATCATCCAAGCATCGGCGTCATATTACAGGATGTGCAAGGGACGTGTGCATGAAGAGCACAGAGATCCCAGCAGCAACCACTGACTACCAGGGACTGAGGATCCACTCTAGCCCTCCCAGAGCAAGGTAGGGAGGCTGGGTGGACCTCTTAATTATTAAATGTGTGCATGTATGTGTTGTTTGCGTGTGTATATCTAATTATGTGTGTTTGTAATTGTATGTGTGTGGGTCTGTGATTGTGTATGTATGTGTTTATGTGTGTGGTTGTGTGTGTATCTCTGTAGTTAAGTGTGCGTGTGTGTGTGTGTATATATATATATATATATATATATATATATATATATATATATATATATACACACACACAACACACTTAACTACAGAGATACACACACAACCACACACATAAACACAGACATATACAATCACAGACCCACACACATACAATTACAAACACACATAATTAGATATACACACGCAAACGTCACATACATACACACGTGTATATATATACATACACACACACAATCACAGATATACACACAGACATACACCTATTGTGTTATTGTGTGTGTATATAAATGTGTATGTGTTTGGTACATAGCTCCCTTATTTGGTGTCCTTAAATATTGCAATCCCACATAAGGATAACAAATAAGGGCGTTATCTACTAAACAACTGAAATTAGGAATTTTTTTTTTTTTTTTAATTCATCTTTTAGCTGTTTAGTTGATAATTCTCTAAATTGGTGTCCTTATGGTAGATTTCCATATTTAAAGATACCAAATTAGGGTTCTGTTTAGCAGATGGCTCCCTTATCCTTATTTGGTGTCCCTAAATATGGCAATCCCACATAAGGATAGCAAATAAGGGAGTTATCTGATAAACAAAGATCGACGTTAAGGAAGTCAGCTAGCCCACGAACAAGAAATCTGGGTGGCTAATGTGAATTATATGCAAATTTGTTGACTGATGCCAACGTGCACTGCATGCTGCCAATGGCAGCACATTACCCCATCCCTTAGTGAAAAGTTTTAGTGCCCCCCCCCCAGTTTGGATTGTGGTATCTTACCCCCTATATATTGTTCCTATGTGTCTATGTATCTGCATGTGTGTCAGTGTGTATTTAGGTGTGTGTATGTGTATATGTGCATACATCTCAGAATCTCGCCAACACTACACACAAATACAACCCTGCATTTCAACGTCACCATTATATATAACCACACCACTGCCTTCAAAAACCACACTACATAAAAATGCATGCCTGCATTCAAACGCCAACACCACATACAGACACACATCCTACATTCACTCAAACATACTCCATACAAAAACATGCTTACATTTAAAAGCATAAACACTGCTTAATACTAAATACATAAAAAAAAATAAAAAATTGTGGTTGCTTTTTACATTTTAAAGTTGGGGGGTGGGGGGTGCCAAAAATAGGACCCGCCCCGGGTGCCAAATGCTCTAGGTACGCCCCTGATCTCACGTTAACCATTCCATCACTCCCCCGCCCTAAAGGGACGTGGAAACTAAACCCCATCTTATTACAGACGAAAAAAGTGAAAGACTCAATAGAAACGACGATAAAACAATACTTTAACGAGAACAAAACTCCCGACACATCCGCTTTTACACAATGGGAAGCACATAAAGCGGTAATTAGAGGGGAATTGATAAAATGGAGATCACAACTTAAAAGGGAAAAAAGCAAAAAAATAGACGAACTACATAAACAAATCTCACAGCTGGAAGAAAACCACAAACTACATATGTCAGATGAGGCTTATTGTAAACTTCTTGCCCTAAGAGCTGATTTAAAATCACTTCTCCAAGATAAAGCGAAAAAAGCAATTCTGTGGACTAAACAACTCCACTACGCCCAAGGAGATAGAAGTGGAAAATTTTTAGCACAAGCCTTAAAACAAAAACAAATGCTCACATACATACCCAAAATCAAACAAAATACACAATCCAACTCACTCGCTCATTCACTAAACAGCGATTTCAAGCTTCACAGATTGTAATAGTTTTATTTAAAAACACCTCACCTAGGCAAAAATAATGGCTGTTAAGTTACAGCATATGATCATACATTGCATAAGCCTGCCACAACATCAATGTACCCCATGCATGTCAAACTCGTGGCCCACACTGAATTTTTTTGCGGCCCGGCGAGCCACTTGTTTGCTTACTAATGCAGAGTAGGAACCTGCTCTCTCCACATTGCAGGTGCCTACTCTGCCCAAAATACCTCGCCGGGGTGCGCCCTCTGTAGTGATGCTGGGTACCGGAATATGCCCGGCATCACTAAACTGTGCACGTGAGGGAGCAGGAAGACTGAGCTCCCGAAAGAAGATCAGGGAGAGGCCCCACACCAGCCTCCAAAGTTAGGGAGCAATACATAAAATTATGTGAGTGTGTGCAAGAATGTGTAAATGTGTGTGTGTCTGTCAGTGTGTATGTGTGTCTGTCAGAGAGGGTGTGTGCGTGTTTGTCAGTGAGTGTGTGTCTGTCGTGTGTGTGTGTCTGTCAGTGTGTGTTAGTCAGTGTTGCAATGGCCGCGGCTGGACAGTGGGGGACCTTGAGGTGCACGGAGGCACGCAACGCCAAGTCACATTCTAACGTGACGTCAACGTGTTCCACCTTCACAGGTTTTCAAGGAGTAGCAGGAGGATCCGTTTAGCACAGGATGCAGACGGCCCCATTGGGGATATGCCAGAGGCTGGACTCCCGAATCGCATATTGGCAGCAGCAATGTGAGTGGAGTCTGCTTGTTGGCTAGTATTGTTTTTAGTTTTTTTAGTTTAGTAGAGTGGGGTGCTGTGATTTAGGATAGAGGGGGGTGCTGGGATTTAGTATAGAGGGGGGTGCTGGGATATAGTACAGAGGGGGGACTGGGATTTAGTACAGAGGGGTGGACTGGGGTTTAGTAGAGGGGGGTGCTGTTTGTTTTTTTTGTTTTTTTTAATACTGTACTTTTCAAAACAAACCTAAGTTTCTATGAAAATTTAAGGTTTTTTTTTTTTGTACCCCATGGGGATGTACCCCATTCTTGGCAGGTTCTACTCTAGATATATATACATTCAAATATAACAGATAGCCTTCTGGATGGAGATGTGTAAGTGCAGTGCATGCGAGGGAGCCGTGGCCGCACTGGCGTACATACCTGGGTCGCAGGGCGCCCGGGCCCCCCTGCAGGGCTGGGTCAGGTCGCAGCTGCGACCCCTGTGACCGCGGTATGTATGCCAGTGAGGGAGAGTGTGTATGTTAGTGAGAATGTGTAAGTGACACTGTGTGTGTTAGTGACTGTGTAAATGACATTGTGTGTGTCAGTGAGAGTGCGTAAGTGACACTGTGTATGTCAGTGAGAGTGTGTGTTATTGAGAAAGTGTGTAAGTGACACTGTATGTCAGTGAGAGTGGGTGTGTTATTGAGAGCATGTAAGTGACACTGTATGTCAGTGAGAGTGTGTGTGTTAGTGACAGTGTGTAAGTGACACTGTATGTCAGTGAGAATGTTTATGTTAGTGAAAGTGTGTACCTGACACAGTATGTCAATGAGAGTGTGTATCTTAGTGAGTGTGTAAGTGGCACTGTGTATGTCAGGGAGAATGTATGTGTTAGTGAGAATGTGTAAGTGACACTGGGTATGTAAGTGAGAATGTATGTTAGTGAGAATGTGTTAATGATACTGTATGTCAGTGAAAGTGTGTTAGTGAAAATGTGTGACACTTTGTATGTACAGGGAGTGCAGAATTATTAGGCAAATGAGTATTTTGACCACATCATCCTCTTCATGCATGTTGTCTTACTCCAAGCTGTATAGGCTCGAAAGCCTACTACCAATTAAGCATATTAGGTGATGTGCATCTCTGTAATGAGAAGGGGTGTGGTCTAATGACATCAACACCCTATATCAGGTGTGCATCATTATTAGGCAACTTCCTTTCCTTTGGCAAAATGGGTCAAAAGAAGGACTTGACAGGCTCAGAAAAGTCAAAAATAGTGAGATATCTTGCAGAGGGATGCAGCACTCTTAAAATTGCAAAGCTTCTGAAGCGTGATCATCGAACAATCAAGCGTTTCATTCAAAATAGTCAACAGGGTCGCAAGAAGCGTGTTGAAAAACCAAGGCGCAAAATAACTGTCCATGAACTGAGAAAAGTCAAGCGTGCAGCTGCCAAGATGCCACTTGCCACCAGTTTGGCCATATTTCAGAGCTGCAACATCACTGAAGTGCCCAAAAGCACAAGGTGTGCAATACTCAGAGACATGGCCAAGGTAAGAAAGGCTGAAAGACGACCACCACTGAACAAGACACACAAGCTGAAACGTCAAGACTGGGCCAAGAAATATCTCAAGACTGATTTTTCTAAGGTTTTATGGACTGATGAAATGAGAGGGAGTCTTGATGGGCCAGATGGATGGGCCCGTGGCTGGATTGGTAAAGGGCAGAGAGCTCCAGTCCGACTCAGACGCCAGCAAGGTGGAGGTGGAGTACTGGTTTGGGCTGGTATCATCAAAGATGAGCTTGTGGGGCCTTTTCGGGTTGAGGATGGAGTCAAGCTCAACTCCCAGTCCTACTGCCAGTTTCTGGAAGACACCTTCTTCAAGCAGTGGTACAGGAAGAAGTCTGCATCCTTCAAGAAAAACATGATTTTCATGCAGGACAATGCTCCATCACACGCGTCCAAGTACTCCACAGCGTGGCTGGCAAGAAAGGGTATAAAAGAAGAAAATCTAATGACATGGCCTCCTTGTTCACCTGATCTGAACCCCATTGAGAACCTGTGGTCCATCATCAAATGTGAGATTTACAAGGAGGGAAAACAGTACACCTCTCTGAACAGTGTCTGGGAGGCTGTGGTTGCTTCTGCACGCAATGTTGATGGTGAACAGATCAAAACACTGACAGAATCCATGGATGGCAGGCTTTTGAGTGTCCTTGCAAAGAAAGGTGGCTATATTGGTCACTGATTTGTTTTTGTTTTGTTTTTGAATGTAAAAAATTTATATTTGTGAATGTTGAGATGTTATATTGGTTTCACTGGTAAAAATAAATAATTGAAATGGGTATATATTTGTTTTTTGTTAAGTTGCCTAATAATTATGCACAGTAATAGTCACCTGCACACACAGATATCCCCCTAAAATAGCTAAAACTAAAAACAAACTAAAAACTACTTCCAAAAATATTCAGCTTTGATATTAATGAGTTTTTGGGGTTCATTGAGAACATGGTTGTTGTTCAATAATAAAATTAATCCTCAAAAATACAACTTGCCTAATAATTCTGCACTCCCTGTATGTCAGTGCGAGTGTGTAAGTGACAGTGTGTGTATGTCTGTGAGAGTGTGTGTGACCATGTAAATAGATACTTATATAAAAAAAATATATTTATACTATATATTAATATAATTCTATATTAAACCGGAAAAAGGTTTTACTTAAAGTTCACTGTAACATAAGTTAAATCCCAACATTATTATAAATTAAATACCACCAAATGCATTGAAAAAGCATGTATGGATATATGTTTTAGGCAGTACGTGTCTATTGATATATGTAATAGGCAGTCTGTGTGGATGGATGTATTAGGCAGTGCGTGTTTATGGATGCATATACTGAATGAGTGTTTCTATGCAGTGTGTTTTCTTCCCTAAATGTCTATTCATTGCAATTCAGAATTTAGGGAATAAACCTGTTAGAGAATGTAGTTGCCTTCATGAGGTGGCAACAAAATGGATTGTTGCCTAGGGTGGCAAGAATCCTTGCACCGGCCCTGCCTGGAACACATCGCTGGATTGGAAAACAGACAATTCTCTAGCAAAGGAGAACATCAATGGTTGCCAGCCGTTGGATGGAGAGGCTGAAAAATGCAAGGACCATACTTTCAGATGACTCTTCTGGCAGCCTATGAGTCTTGTGGGTGCACATTTAGATTCGAATATTGCTATTGCTCTCTTGAAAGAAGTGCCGATGCAAGCTCTATACCCAGGGCCGGATCAACATAGGGGCTGATGGAGCTGCAGCTCCAGGCCCAGGCCCATGGAATAGGCCCATTTATAAAAAAAAAACAAAAACTGGCATTTTACTGGCACAGCCGGTATTTGAGGCTGTCTGGCCATGCCGGTATTGCAGTAATACCAGCAATACAAATGCAGGTATTTTTCTCAGAATAAATGGAGATTACTCTGCAATACCAGCACCGGCCAGTAGGCGTCACTGTGTGTGGAGAGCGGCAGGTATAGGAAGTGACAGCATATCCCTGCCTCTCTCTACTACTCACTGATCCATGAGGGAGCAGCAACACAGCACAGAGTCCAGACAACAGCTCTACAGTAAGTGAGGGATGGGGGGAAAGATAGTAGGGACACATGGGGACACTGAGACACTAGGGGACACATGGGGACACTGAGACACTAGGGGACACAGACACTAGGGGACACTGAGACACTAGGACATATGGGGACACAGACACTGGGAGACCTGGGAACACAGACACTTGGGGACACTGGAAAGCATGGGGACACTGAGACACTAGGGGACACTGGGACACATGGGGATGCTGAGACACATGGGGACGCTGTGAGATATAGGGACATTGGGAGACACTGAGACATTGGGACACTGAGACACTATGTCCCCATTTCTGCCAGTGTCCCTAGTGTCTCAGTGTCCCCAAGTCTCCCAGTGTCTGTGTCCCATGTCTCTCAGTGTGCCTAGTGTCCCCATGTGTCCCTATATGTCCCAGTGTCCCCATGTCTATGTCCACAACTGTCCCCATGTCTCCCAGTGTCCCCAAGTGTCTGTCTCCCAGCCAGTGTCCCCTAGTCTTCCAGTGTCCCCTAGTCTCCCAGTGTCTGTGTTCCCATGTATCTGTGTCCCTAGTGTCTTAGTGTCCCCAAATGTTCAGTGTCCCCATGTCTCAGTATCCCCAAGTGTCTGTCTCCCAGCCAGTGTCCCCTAGTCTCCCAGTGTCTGTGTTCCCATGTCTCTGTGTCCCTAGTGTCTTAGTGTCCCCAAATGTTGCAGTGTCCCCATGTCTCCCAGTGTCTGTGTTCCTAGTGTCTCAGTGTGCCTAGTGTCCCCATGTCTCCCAGTGTCCCTATATGTCCCAGTGTCCCCATGTCTATGTCCACAACTGTCCCCATGTCTCCCAGTGTCCCCAAGTGTCTGTCTCCCAGCCATTTTCCCCTAGTCTCCCAGTGTCTGTGTTCCCATGTCTTTGTGTCCCTAGTGTCTTAGTGTCCCCAAATGTTTCAGTGTCCCCATGTCTCAGTGTCTGTGTCCCTAGTGTCTCAGTGTCCCCATTTCTCCCAGTTACCCTAAATGTCTCAGTGTCCCCATGTCTCCCAGTGTTCCCATGTCTGTGTGTTCCCGGGTCTCTCAGTGTCCCCATGTCTCTCAGTGTCCCGGGTCTCACTGTGTCCCCAGTATCCTAGTGACATGGGGACACACTGAGACATTGGGACACTGGGAGAAATGGGGACACTGAGACACTGGGAGACTAGGGGACTGGGCGACATGGGGACACTGACACTTTGATACATAGGGACACTGAGACACTGGGTGACTTGCGAGACTGAGACACTGGGAGACATTGGGAGCAATCCATCTATACAGCAGAATCAAACTGTGAGTAGTTTGTTGGTGATTTTACAGAATTTTCTCTGATGTCACTCCTTGTGATTATACAAATGATTACGGCTGGTATTTTTTCCCAAGAAAGGTGGCAACCCTAACTACTCTTCACATACTCTTGCTTAAAGGAGCACTACAGGGTCAGGAACACAATCATGTATTTCTGACCCTATTATGTTAAAACCACCACCCTGGCCCCTTCTTGCCTCCCTAAGTATAGTAAAATATAACTTGTATTCAAGTCTGCAGCTGCTGGCTCTGCCTCTGAACTGACTGTCTGCTGACATCATCAGAAGTGGTGGTCTGAGCAAATTACAATACTTGCCCATGGGATTGGCTGAGAATGTTAACTAGGCAGATCAGGGGCAGAGCCAGCACAAGTCCAACATAGCCCTGGCCAATCAGCATCTCCTCATAAAGATAAATTGAATCAATGCATCTCTATGAGGAAAGTTCAGTGTCTGCATGCAGAGGGTGGAGACACTGAATGGCAGTGCTGCACACTAGGCAGTACTGCCCCAGGAAGCACCTCTAGCAGCCATCTAAGGAGTGGCCAGTGGAGTTATTTTCTCTGAAAAGACAGTGTTTACTGCAAAAGGCCTGAATGGAATGATTCTACTTACCAGAACAAATACAATAAGCTGTAGTTGTTCTGGTGACTATAGTGTCCCTTTAAGTTTGGAAGCTTAAGAGGGATGTATGGGAACAAAACCTGTGTGGACTGGCTGACAATAAAATTAGTTTAGGTAATGCTGTTGGTCTCTCTAACATTGTGGTATGTCCCCTCCTTTCTTCTACACTCACTACATACACCTTTTCTCTGTCTCAGACTGTATAACAGGAACTTCTGCCTGCTAGTAAGAAGATAAGGAGACAAGTGGACCAGCGAGTGCTAGGGGACAGTCCTTAGAAAGCATGGAGTGAGCGCATCATTAGACGCATTTATGTCAAGCTCAGAATGCTGTCTGCATAGTATGCCCTTAGTTGGCCAGCCTGCAGGATTGGCAGGCAGCCTGACACGCATTCATGCCAGGCTGTCCTTCAAATTCTTTGGACAGACATGCCCCCTTTTTGGGCATGTTCTCCCCTTTTGGCAGGTCTGGTGATGTGATTCGCACCAGTGGCCCACCCTTTTACCCCGCCCATTGACTTCCTGCTTCACTGGACACTGCTGTTAGAGGGTATGGATTTACTTGAAAGATGAAAGCATAAATTAGAGAGAGATTAGCATAGAGTATATGTTTTCTTATAGCTACATCCTATGAGTTTCCCTCCAACACCATCTCCATCAGATACATGACGCTTGGGAGGTATGACCGTTTTAGTGTTTTTGGTCGATAAGATTCTGTAAATAGGCCCATCATAATTGTCAGCACCAGGCCCACTGGGCTCTTAATCCAGCCCTGTCTATACCTTAGACAGTAAATGGATATTTTCATTTATACAACTGCCAGAAATGTTATTACCAAAGAAGTATAAATGAAATGTTATATTTTAAATAACACGTGGAGTTTAATTACAAAGATGGGTTGTCAGGGTTACTGGCAAGTATAATGGCAAGCCAGACACAGTTTATTGTTTAACCTTAAAAATTACACAGTATTCTCTGCTCTCATGGATATCAAGAATTGAAAACGCAACACAGGTTTATCCAAAACAAAACAACTCTTTGTTAACGGAGCACTATAGGGTCAGGAACACAAACATGTATTCCTGACCCTATAGGGTCAAAACCACCATCTAACCCCCCTGCCCCCCTGCCCTTATGCCTCCCTAAACATAGTAAAATCTTACTTGTATTCAAGCCTGAAGCTGCAGGCTTTGTCCCTGTTTTCTTTTGACCTGCCCACTGACAGCCATCTAAGGAGTGGCCAGTGAAGTTATCACTAGGCTGTAATGTAAACACTGCATTTTCTCTGAAAAGACATTGTTTACAGCAAAAATCATGAAGGTAATGATTCTGCTCACCAAAACAAATTCAATAAGCTGTAGTTGTTCTGACTATAGTGTCCCTTTAAGTATATGTGTGAAAACATTATTGGCACCTTTATGAATTCATATAAAAAAAATATAATTTTGTTCCATTGATATTTTAAATATTTTTTGTACCGGTTCAACCATGGCTTGCTGTTTCATAGAGTTATAAATATGTGATGACACGTAGGCCAAATTCCAATGTCATTCATCACAGTCGGTAAGACCAAGGAATATAGCTCTGATGTGCAAAAAAAGCTTGTTGAGCCTCACAAAATGGGAAGTGACTATAAGAAAATAGAAAAAGCTTTGAAAATAGCCATTCCCACCAACAGGACAATAATTAAAAAATGTATTCAACTGGAAATATTATGAACCAACCTGGAAGAGGATGTGTGTCTATATTGTCTCAATGCACTGTGAAGAGGATGAATTGCAGACGTTAGTTGCGTCTTGGGGTCATAAAGTCTCCAAAACTACACTCTGAAGTCACCTGCATCACCACAAGTTGTTTGGAAGGGTTTCAAGAAAAAAGCCTGTACTGTAATCCAAAAACAAACTCAATATCTTCAGTTTGCCAAAATGGGATCGGATTCTATGGTCAGATGAAACCAAAACTTTTTGGCCATAGACACTAGAGATGGGTTTGTCGCATACAGAGGTAGCCTCATGAAAAAGTATCTAATGCCCACGGTTAAATATGATGGTGACTCTTTAATATTTTAGGGCAGTTTTTCTGCTAGACAACCTGAACATTTTGTTAGAATACATGGCATTATGAACTCTATCAAATATTAACAGATGTTAAATTAACACCTGACTGCCTCTGCCAGAAAGCTTAAAATAGGCCATGGTTGGATCTTCCACCAGGACAATGATCCAAACCATACATCAAAATCAACAGAAAAATGGTTTACTGCCCACAAAATCAAGGCATTGCCATGGCCATCCCATTCCCCAGACTTGAACTCCATAGAAAACCTGTGGGGTGAAGAGGAGAGTCCACCAGCGTTGACCGTGAAATATGTAGGATCAGCAGAGATTCTGTATGGAGGAATCATCTCAAATCCATTGCCATGTATTTTTCAACCTCATCAGGTATTATAGGAGAAGATTCAGAGCTAATATCTTCCAAAAGCACTTTTTTTTTTAAAATAACTCGGTTGACATTGATTTTCCACTGTGTGAATTTGAATTCTGAAGCAGGGTAATATTAATTGTGTGCTATATTCTAAGAATACTATTAAGTACATCTAGAATCAAAATTGAATCGTCAAAGATCTTCATGACTGGCCACACCCCCTCCCCCCCCCCCCCCCCCCCCACTACATCAAGGGAAATTAAGGTTGCCACTTCAGGAAAGCAAATATCAACATCTGCTTTCCCTCATCATCTGACATTTCTGTATGAAGTAATCCATTTTTTTAAAATAATGAAATGACATAAAAAGCACACAGCCTCCCCATACATATAACATAAAGCCTCTCCACACATAGCAATCCTGCTTTCGGACACATACAAACACCGCTATGAACCTCCCCATATACAACTTTCATCATATACACCTATAAAGTTCCACACACCTTTTTCCAGATGGGGTTATACCTTGTGGCATCATCATGTGGGCCAACATGGAGCCGTCACAGCCCACGACCGGCATATCCAGCATTGAGAACAGGCAGGAGGACATTATATACACCGACAAGCATACATCCTCATGGCACAAATGCTCTACACTCCCTCACACTTGGGAGACTGAGCAGGCTGCAACGATCAGTGGGAGCACATGCAGCCCCAGCAAGGCATCGGCTGACCCAAACAACAGGACTGGGACTTAATGTTAGGCAACGTGCCTACTGCTTCTTACCTTTCCATACCCAAGTTGAACACTCATATAAGTTTATTACAAGCTCCAGTGAATTTATTATCCTTCTTTGACCATACAGGGGATCGCAGGGGGGTATCACTCAAAGTTAATCGACTACATACTAATTGTACCTATACCCGACATGGTCTAGTTTACATTCACGCAAGTTGTATTTTTTATTTTTATTTTCATTCTTATTTAGTATCAGCCTAGATAGTTAAACCTCATGTAAGAATGTATGATATGATCAGTCTAGACCTGTATCTCTAGCTTACTGGTTACTCTTCTATCATAAAAAAGAAAACGTTCATTGTATTTGAAGCCACATTAATGTTCAACATTATCTATTGCTCTGATTGCAACAGCTCTTGTGGCAGTGCAAATCTGCTTGTAAACCTATGCACAACCTAATAAAGAATTTAAAACAAAACAAAACGAAACTAATGAGTAAGGGAAAATAGATGGAGCCATAAAAAGGAAGTGAGATTTGCAGAGGTAGACACTAGAGAAGAGAAAGAAATGAGAAAAGAAACTGAGGGAGATGGGGAAATCTCAGACGGCTTCAGACTGGATTTTTGCCTAGGGTGCTATAACACCTTGGACAGAAGGCTGGTTTTCCCATAAGGCCACCAAGGTCGCAGGTGGAGAGAGGTGGCACAGATGGTGGGGAGATCATAGAGATCTCTTACAATGTCAACACCTCCTCGGAAGGAGCCATGCAAGTGGTCTGCGCCTGCTTAAAGTGCCATCCAGAAAAAAGCACCCACTGGGCCATAAAGAATTAGTATTCCTTCATCCCTGGCCCAGGGTAAGCAAGAGGAATAGGGGAACAAATGTAACATATACTACAGTCCCACAACAGCCCCTGTCACTTCCACAAAACACATAAAAGCCCATTTCTCCCCTAATACACACAACAGACACTACCTACCACTCAACACATACATTACAGCCCTTACCCCCTGCATACATATACTATAGCCACAAACTCCCCATACACACTAACCCCTTTAAACACACAATACAGTCTCAATCCAAATAAAGCCCTTATTCACATACACATAATACACCATAAACATCCCTATCCATCCACACAAAAAATCCCAGACTCAACTCCAACGGACCTACATGTACCTTCTCCCAAGATACTAATCCCCACAAGCAGCGTCCACAGAAATAGAGTGTAAGAAAATCCCATTTTACTTTAACCTGTTAATCAAAGAGTCTCTTTTCCACTCCTAAATCTCTGCATCATTCTGGATGCTCATTTATATCTTTGTGTCTTCATTCGCATCAAAAATTATGTGGAAAAAGGATTACATTTTACTTTTACCTTTGACAGTGCATCATTCTAATTATGAGATTGGTGCTAGTTTTAGCTCAGTATTATTCTTACTATCTTAAGTCATGTAATTTTATTCTAACAGGCTCTAAAATGATAACTTAGTAACACCTAACTTATTTTAGGTTTCATCCTGGTTTTGGTGCCCTTAAGTGGTTTTGGACCCGTAGGTGCATTATTCTGTTGGTGTTGTGATTTTTTTTGTTTTCCTGACTCAGGTTTGTTCCTGACCTTAATATCTGGCACTCCTAATCTGGCCTAGTCTTCTTCTGATTACCATACCTTGGTTTTAACGCTTATTGCCCTGTTAGTTCTATTGTTATCTCCTTAGATTCCCTTCTATATCCCAATTCTTCTGAGGCTTTGACATGTCGTCCTTCATTCTCCCTGAGACAAGCAGCACTAAAAGTAGCCTACACTCACACATGCAACACCACAAACTCTCCCACACAAAGAAAACCCCATAAGCAGCAACCCTACAAACATACAACACCACAACTGCCCTCCTCCCACATGCGCAACACCAAAATCAGTAGCTACACAAATACGCAAACTCCCTCTCCCAGCCCTGTGCCATTTATTATTCAAGCACCCTTCTAGTCACATTCACCATCCAGTCATACCCCAAACTAGTCACTTTCATGCATCTAATCAAATACCCCCAAATCATTTACGCAAAACTATTCGCATTCACCCACAGCAAACTTTTCGACTATATGTACATACTTAGTGAGAAGTGGGATGCCAATGGGAGGGGTTAAAGACAGAGGTCCAGTAATATGATTGTGTCACTGGCTCCACCCCAAAGGGGGCAGGGCCATTTTGAAAGCGGATCCACATAAATTAATGGGAGGTCAGCCTGGCGTGAATGCACACCAGGTCATATGTCCATTATTTAGGCTGTTCCACTGAGGGAAGATCCTACAGTGTGCACTGTTTCCTAGTGCCATGAATCTAGCACAAATGCTTCTAATGATGCACTTGCGCTGTGCTTGTTGGGGACAGTTCCCTGGTGCCCCTAGCTTCCAGGACACAAGGGAACTAAGTCAAAACGGCAGGACGGTATATACACTGCTCAAAAAAATAAAGGGAACACTTAAACAATACAATGTAACTCCAAGTCAATCACACTTCTGTGAAATCAAACTGTCCACTTAGGAAGCAACACTGAGTGACAATCAATTAAACATGCTGTTGTGCAAGTGGGATAGACAACAGGTGGAAATTATAGGCAATTAGCAAGACACCCCTAATAAAGGAGTGGTTCTGCAGGTGGTGACCACAGACCACTTATCAGTTTCTATGCTTCCTGGCTGATGTTTTGGTCACTTTTGAATGCTGGCAGTGCTTTCACTCTAGTGGTAGTATGAGATGGAGTCTACAACCAACACAAGTGGCTCAGGTAGTGCAGCTCCTCCAGGATGGCACATCAATGCGAGCTGTGGCAAGAAGGTTTGCTGTGTCTGTCAGCATAGTGTCCAGAGCATGGAGGCGCTACCAGGAGACAGGCCAGTATATCAGGAGATGTGGAGGAGGCTGTAGGAGGGCAACAACCCAGCAGCAGGACCGCTACCTCCGCCGTTGTGCAAGGAAGAACAGGCGGAGCACTGCCAGAGCCCTGCAAAATGACCTTCAGCAGGCCACAAATGTGCATGTGTCTGCTCAAACGGTCAGAAACAGACTCCATAAGGGTGGTATGAGGGCCCGACGTCCACAGGTGGTGGTTGTGCTTACAGCCCAACACCGTGCAGGACGTTTGGCATTTGCTAGAGAACACCAAGATTGGCAAATTTGTCACTGGCGCACTGTGCTCTTAACAGATGAAAGCAGGTTCACACTGAGCACATGTGACAGACGTGGCAGAGTCTGGAGATGCCGTGGAGAACGTTCTGCTGCCTGCAACATCCTTCAGCATGATCAGTTTGGCAGTGGGTCAGTAATGGTGTGGGGTGGCATTTCTTTGGGAGGCAGCACAGCCCTCCCTGTGCTCGCCAGAGGTAGCTTGACTGTCATTAGGTACCGAGATGAGATCCTCAGACCCCTTGTGAGACCATATGATGGTGCGGTTGGCCCTGGGTTCCTCCTAATGCAAGACAATGCTAGACCTCATGTGGCTGGAGTGTGTCAGCAGTTCCTGCAAGACGAAGGCATTGATGCTATGGACTGGCCCGCCCGTTCCCCAGACCTGAGCACATCTGGGACATCATGTCTCACTCCATCCACCAACGTCACGTTGCACCACAGACTGTCCAGGAGTTGGCAGATGCTTTAGTCCAGGCCTGGGAGGAGATTCCTCAGGAGACCATCCGCTACTTTGTAAGGAACATGCACAGGTATTATAGGGAGGTCATACAGGCACGTGGAGGCCACACACACTACTGAGCCTCATTTTGACTTGTTTTAAGGACATTACATCAAAGTTGGATAAGCCTGTAGTGTGTTTTTCCACTTTAATTTTGAGTGTGACTCCAAATCCAGACCTCCATGGGTTGAAAAATTTGATTTAATTTTTTGATTTAATGGGTATGTCACAATAATTGAACTACTGATATACTCACCTGTTAATCAGTTTCACAGTTATTCTGTTCACTCGAGAAATTATTTTGTTCACTCAAGAAATTATTCTGTTCACTTGGCTGGACACAAAATAAACAATGTGCACAAGAAAATATAAACTGAGATTCTAGATCTAAACCTAAAAAATTACACAAAAGGGATTCTTCATGGCAAGTTCAAGCTGGTCATACTGGAAATTGAATTACCAATCCTTGTTGGTGTTTTTGTGACATCTGTCATTCAGATTACTCAGGAACCAAAGCCAATTTAACTGATATGCATTCTCAATTAAGTTCAGCTGTAAATCTCAATCATATGTACCAACTATTCAGTTACATCCCTGACTTGACATTAGTTCCCGTGTCATCCTAGCCCACTGATCTAAAGGACCACTCTAGTGCCAGGAAAGCATACTCGTTTTCCTGGCACTAGAGTGCCCTGAGGGTGCCCCCACCCTCAGGGACCCCCTCCCGCCCGGCTCTGGAAAGGAGAAAGGGGTAAAAACTTACCTTTTTCCAGCGCTGGGCGGAGAGATCTCCTCCTGCTCTCCTCCTCCGATCCTCCTCTTCTCCTCCCCGTCGGCTGAATGCGCACGCGCGGCAAGAGCTGCGCGCGCATTCAGCCGGTCACATAGGAAAGCATTCACAATGCTTTCCTATGGACGCTGGCGTGCTCTCACTGTGAAAATCACAGTGAGAAGCACGCAAGCGCCTCTAGCGGCTGTCAATGAGACAGCCACTAGAGGACATAGGGGGAAGGCTTAACCCATTCATAAACATAGCAGTTTCTCTGAAACTGCTATGTTTCTGAAAAAATGGGTTAACCCTAGAAGGACCTGGCACCCAGACCACTTCATTAAGCTGAAGTGGTCTGGGTGCCTAGAGTGGTCCTTTAAGTACTCTTGGATAACCTTTTATCTTGTTTAATTGGATACTGATTGAACTCTGGAAGTCACTGACCTTTTGTCTGTACCGGAATATTCATTTGAACAATGTCCTCCAAGGAAAATGTTTACTTTTGGATTTTGATTGAATGCTACCTATATTGTTTAATGTAATTATTTATTGTGACATTCGTTTGCTGGACTTTGCTGTACAGCTAACTCAAAAAGCCCTCCGTCATATTCCTGGAAAGTCTCACTACACCCAGCCTGCTCAAATGTTTCGTCGTAATATTGATGGAAGTGTAGATATTAATAAAACCGCCTTTACATTCCATATATATATATATATATATATATATATATATATATATATATCTTCATGCAAATATCAATGGTGTGTGAATTTTTCATGGGTCAATAGATTATTTATAGGCCTCTGTATGTTATGTCAGGTTCAAATATGGGGTCTGAGCCTGTAATCCTTTGAGCATGCATTCATGTTTAAGGCAGCAAGGCACATACATATGCATGGTTGGCATACAACATTAGATATAATTACCAGACAGGGCAATTTGACACTGTTTTATTGTATGCCTGGGAACGCCCTTCACACCCCCTGTGCATGCCAATAGGCATTGTGACACTAGCATCATTATAAATTCATAACAATATATTAACTTTATCTGATTTGGGTTAGGGGAGAGTTTGTGGAAAACGCTATGGACCACTCGTCAGTTACTGAACCTGCTGTCTGAGGTAAGATAAGTAAATGACAGCTGTCATCTGGCTATTGCAAGTGGGCACAGCCAGTGTAAAAACAGCGTATTATTGAGGGAGGAAGCAGTGGTTTATCGTTTTCTCCCTAAATGTATACATGTAAATGCAGTGGATGATGACATCCACCTATAAGTATAATAAATTAAGTAGATACTTTTAAAGGACCTCTTACTCGGATGGTTTTTACAGCCCTGTCTGCAGGTAAATTTTAGATGCTGTGACCAATAACCTATAGCTATTCTATGAAAATCTATTTTAATTTAGTAGGTTTTTTTTTTATCAAAAGTAGTGATGTCCCGAACAGTTCGCTGGCGAATAGTTCCTGGCGAACATAGCGTGTTTGCGTTCGCCACTGATGGCGAACATATGCGATGTTCGGTCCGCCCCCTATTTTTTTTGTGGTCTTTCACCGAAATTTACTAATACTAAGTAAAAATTACTTAGTATTAGTAAATTGTGCCCTTACTCACAATACCGCAAGTGGGGGCATGTCTATTAAACAGCCTGTGGCTGCTCACTGTTAAAAAAAGAAAAAAAAAAAAGGGTCCCCCCTCCCTGAGCGGGTGGGGGCCCTAAAGTAAAAAAAGGGGGGGGACCTATTGTGGTGGGTGGGGGCCCTAAATACCAATAGGGGGGACCTATTGTCCTCCCCATACCCCCACCCCTGAGCGGCAGGTGGGGGCCCTAAATACCAATAGGGGGGGACCTATTGTCCTTCCCCCCAGCCCCCACCCCTGAGCAGTGGGTGGGAGCCCTTAATACCAATAGGGGGTGGACCTATTGTCCTCCCCCCCGGCCCCCACCCCTGAGCGGTGGGTGGGGGCCCTAAATACCAATAGGGGGGACCTATTGTCCTCCCCCCTGGCCCCCACCCCTGAGCGGTGGGTGCCCTAAAAATGACAATGAGGGGGGGACCTACTGTCCCCCCTGGCCCCCACCCCTGAGCGGTGGGTGGGGGCCCTAAATACAAAGGAGGGGACACTAGTCACCCCCTCCCCCCAAAAAAATTATCCCCCTACCTAACCCCCTCACCCTAGAAATAATGAGGGGGGGACCTTTAACTAAAAACCTGTAAAAAAAAATTAGATAAAAATAACTTACCATTCGATGTTTTCTTTCTTCTAAAATCTTCTTTTTTCAGCCTCAAAAAAGGGCAAATATAAAACCATAATAACCGACGCAATAAAAAAAAAAAAAAAATGTGAGCCAAAAAAAAAAAATCCATCTTCACCCATGGAGGGCTCCGCGCAGACTGAGCTCTGCAGGGCGGGGGAAGGCTTATAAAGCCTTGCCACAGCATGCAATTAGGCTAAGAACACTCTGATTGGCTGGTTTAAGCCAATCAGAGTGCTCTTTGTCATTTTACACAGCATGGGAAAATTCCAAAGAACTTTCCCACACTGTGTAAAATGACACAGAGCAATGTGATTGGATGGCTTGAAATCCATCCAATCACAGTGCTCTGTGTAAAATGACACAGAGCACTGTGATTGGATGGATTTCAAGCCCACTAATCAGAGTGCTCTTTGTCATTTTACACAGCGTGGGAAAATTCCAAAGAACTGTGTTCTTAGCCTAATTGCAGGGCATGGCAAGGCTTTATAAGCCTTCCCCCGCGCTGCAGAGCTCAGTCTGCGCGGAGCCCTCCATGGGTGAAGATGGATTTTTTTTTTGACACTCGTTTTTTTTTTTTTTTTTTTTTAATTGCGTCGGTTATTATGATTTTTTATTTGGCCTTTTTTGGGGCTGAAAAATTAAGATTTTAGAAGAAAGAAAACATCGAATGGTAAGTTGTTTTTATCTAATTTTTTTTTACAGGTTTTTAGTTAAAGGTCCCCCCCTCATTATTTTTAGGGTGAGGGGGGTAGGTAGGGGGATAAAAAATTTTTTGGGAGGGTGGAGGGGGTGACTAGGGTCCCCCCACTTTGTATTAAGGGCCCTCACCCACCGCTCAGGGGTGGGGGCCGGGGGGGACAGTAGGTCCCCCTTATTGTTATTTTTAGGGCCCCCACCCACCGCTCAGGGGTGGGGGCCAGGGGGGGACAGTAGGTCCCCCCCTTATTGTCATTTTTAAGGCCCCCACCCACCGCTCAGAGGTGGGGGCCAGGGGGGACAGTAGGTCCCCCCCTTATTGTCATTTTTAGGGCCCCCACCCACCGCTCAGGGTTGGGGGCTGGGGGGGGACAGTAGGTCCCCACCTTATTGTTATTTTTAGGGCCCCACCCACCGCTCAGGGGTGGGGCCCGGGGGGGACAGTTAGTCCCCCCCTTATTGTTATTTTTAGGGCCCCCACCCACTGCTCAGGGGGGGCGGGGAGAACAGTAGGTCCCCCCCTTATTGTTTTTTTTAGGGCCCCCACTCGCCGCACAGGGTTGGGGGCCGGAGAGGGGGAGGACAGTAGGTCCCCCGTCATTACGATTATGGCCCCCACCCGCCCCCCAGGGGTGGGGGCCAGGGGGGAGGACAGTAGGTCCTCCCTCATTATCATTATGGCCCCCACCCGCCACCCAGGGGTGGGAGCCAGGGGGGAAGGAGAGTAGGTCTCCCCCCCCCATTTAATCACTATTGTGGCCAGAAAGAGTCCCTGTGGGTTTTAAAATTCGCCTGCCTATTGAAGTCTATGGCGGTTTTTATGGAAAATTTTATGTTCGCGACATCACTAATCAAAAGCAAAAAAAAAAAATGATGTGCCAATAAAGATGTGAAGTAATGACTAATTTCTAGGGATGTGCATGGGCAAAAAATTAGGTTTGATTCGGTTCAGAAATTTGGGTAAGTAAAAAAAATTGTCTACTTTGGCAACTTGGACCAATGTCATTCGGTTCAGTACTTTCTGAAATTCCGGAATTTGGCAATTCAGACCTTAATTCTGACCTTAACCCTACCACTACCCCTATCCGTAACCCCTAAACCCTAGCCCTAACCCACTTTGGAACGTCGGCAATTCTGAACTTCGGCAGTTAGGAACTTCGGCAATTCGGGACTTCAGCAATTCGGTTCAGCACTTTGGAAATTCGGCAATTCTAACCAGACATTCGTAAGCATCCGAATGTCTGAATTGCACGAAATTCGTCCGAATGTACATTCCGAACAAAAAGAATTGCACGTCTACTAATTTCATAGCAGTTAGTATAAAATAATAAAAGAGGTAAAACAACAAGCTTTGAGGAAATACCAGGGTCCACAGGGTGGTGAAGACCTACTGGGTGACAAGCAGTGCCCATTTCCGTGGGTGTCTGAGAGCTAATTAATGAGCAGGGGTGCCACTGGTGAGTGGAGCCACTTATCTTGAAGGATCCTATGTGGCTATTAGCAACTAAGTGCCCCTTTTCTCGGGTGCCTAGGCACCTACAGGCAAACCGGGGCAACTTCACTGGGGTACCTTGGTGTGTATTGGTGAGAAGGGGCCATGTTTCTTTGGAGCCTAGGTGTCTATTAGCAAGAACTTAACTATTGGAGAGCTGGACCACTTTCAGGTACCTGGGGCATTTATTGGCATGCAGGGGCCACTTTCCTGGTGTTCCTGGTTTATTATTTGTTTGCAAGCAGGGGGCACCTTCCTTTAGGTGTTCCTGGATGGTTATTGACAAGCAAGGGGACACTTTCCAAGGATGTCTTGGTGTTTATTGATGAGCAGGGGCCATTTACGGGATTGCCTAAGCAACTATTGGTGAGAAGGTGCCAATTTCCTAGGCTGTCTGAGCGCCTTTCATAGGCAAATGGATTTCAAATCTGGAGGTAAAAAAAAACTTAAGGAATGTGCAAAACTTTATTGCTGGAAACTAGTTAGGCAAAAGGCTTTTTAAAATGGTGTTTTAAAACTAAAATAACTATTTGCCTTTTTGACTTAAATTATTATTTGTCTACAACATATATAAAATTATAATTTTCCTGAATCTGTTCAGAGTAATGAAGAACTATTCATTTCAACTTTGAACTATAGTACAACGCGAGTGAGGCATGAAACTCTCTCAACTATCTACTTGACCCTGGGGAGGTGTAACTACAAGAATTTATAACAGGGATTTCTCTTGAAACTGGTACTTTTATAATCTGAGTTAGAGTAGACAGGCAGTATCCCCCAATGAACATCAACTTAAAGTGCTTTAGTGTTCTGGAGTGTCCCTAATAGTCATATACGATAAAGTGTGACACAATGTCCACATTGTTTTTGTAATTTAAGGAACACTATATGTTTAAGAACACAAACATGTATTCCTGACCCTATAGTGTTAAAACCACCATCTAGCGCCCCCCCCCCACCCCAGCCTCCCCTTCCCTCCCTAAATATACTAAAATCTTACTTGTATTTAAGTCTGCAGCTGCTGCCTCTGTCCCTGATCTGCCTGCTGTCTGCTGACATAATTAGAAGTGGTGGTCTGAGCTAATCACAATGCTTCCCCATAGGGTTGGCTGAGACTGGGGATGGGGGGCAGAACAGTATACATGGAAGGGCTGGGGGGGCAGAACAGAACACATGGAGGGGCTGGGGGGCAGAACAGGACACACGGGGGCAGAACAGAACACATAGAGAGGCAGAATAGAACACATGGAGGGCAGAACAGGACACACGGAGGTTCCAGGGGGTGAGAATGAGAAACATGGAGGGTCTGTGGGGGTGAGAATGGGACACATGGAGGGGCTGGGGGGTGAATGAGGCAGATGGAGGAGTTGGGGGGAGAATGAGACACATGGGGGCTGGGAAGGTGGTAAGATACACAAAAAGGGGTAAGACATTCAACAGATGAGTCGAACACAAAAGGGGGTTAGAAAGTCAAAAGAGGGTTTAAGAAACACACATGTGAACATGCTTTTTTTTGGGGGGTGGGGGTGGGAGGGAGGGGGTTGCAAAATGCCTATTTGCCTGATAAGTCAAAAATTATTGTAGGATAAAAATTGTCATGCAGTTTAACATCAGTGTTTGTATCTGTCTGTGTATTTGCATGTGTGGCAGTGTTGTATCTGTGTGTATGTGTATCTGCATGTGTGTCAGTATGTGTATTTGTGTATCTAGATGTGTGTCAGTGTTTGTATCTGTGTGTCTGTGTATCTGTATGTGTATCAGTTTGAGTCTGTATCTAGATGTGTGTCAGTGCTTGTGCCTGTGCATCTGCATGTGCGTCAGTGTTTTTATCTGTGCATCTACATGTGTGGCAGTGTGTGTATCAAATTAGAAAATGGCAACTTGATTCTTCTATTAAACTTTTGCATCAGGTTTCTCAATCCTTTGCATGCCTGCACTTTAGGTAAAAATGACTGTGCCTCTCCCCTTCATGACATTATCTAAAGGGGGCAGAGCATGGATGTCATTACAATTATGACCCCCGCTGGAACAATTTCTGCGGACGCCCATTGGAACACTATAGGGTCAGGAAAACACATGTATTACTGACCCTATAGTGTTAAAAACACTATGAAGCCTCCCTTGCCCCACTTGTCCCCCTAAATAGAGTAATATCTTACCTTTATTCCAGTCTGCTGACGCTGGCTCCACCCTCGATCTAACTCCTTGGCTGACATAATCAGAAGTGATGACCTCAGCCATTCACAATGCTGTAATTGGATTGGTTGAGATTGTCAATTTTGAGGAGGCGGGCTGGGGGCAGAGACAAACACCGCCCAGGCCAGTCAGCATCTCCCAAATAGAGATTCACTGAATCCATTGCATCACTATGGGAAAAGTTCAGTGTCTCCATGCAAAGTGCAGAGATGCTAAATGTCACTGCAGCAGTGCTTCTATGAAAAGACAATTTTACAACAAACAGCCTGCAGGGACTAACTATACTCACCAGAACAACAATACGTTGTAATTGTTCTGGTGACTACAGTGTCCCTTTTAGTGAATTAGTAAAACATAGATGGCTTACAAAGTACTATAAGAACCTTTTATATGCATTATAGTTATAACTGCCATTAATTTAATCCGTCTTGTCTCAAAGTTATTTTTATAGCAGGTCATAGCATCAATATTTTTATCTGATACAATTTATCAAACCACTTTGGTAGATTTTATACTTAGCTAAAATGTACTCTTGAATCTTACCAGTTACGTCATTTAGTCACTGCTTTGCTTTCATTTTGCTTTCAAAGCTCGTGGGCATAATGCCATAATAATATTCAGAATAATGGCAGGAAGGCTGTAAACCAAATTTGTCAAGTGTAAGGATTAGCCAAGTTTAGCCTGTAATTGGTATTACAACTGTTTTGAAATAAATTGTGCACAGCTTCCGCTTAAGCATTCTCCATAGTTAGCTGAATGATGTTTCTACGATTCTAAGATGCCTTGTTTGACTCACTTCCTTTTCCACAGTTTGTTGCCTTAGTAACCTGCCTGAAGTGTGGTGTCCAGTATCAAAAAATAAATTAATATTTCATAAATCCTTTAATTAATAGAGTGCATTGTTTATGAACGATTAGTAGGTGACAAGTGGTATATGTTATATCATATATTATACATGGTAAATCGCTCTCAAGCACTTGTCTTTGGTAACTATTCTTTTCAAAGCTTCTTTCCCTGTTCTCCATGCTGTTTCGGTGCTCATTCTTGTTTGGTGTACTTGTCCATGTCAACCTATTGGACACAATGCAGTTATGCCAAATACAGTGCATAGTTTGTCCACATTCATTAACTCCACTTTCAAGAACTCCTTTCGTGGGGCAGGATATCTCTTTTCGGTCATTGTCTGTATAGAGGCTCTTACTTCTTACACCAGTCCTTTGGACCCAGACCTAAGAACTGAACCTTAATATAAAAATTATTTGGATCAAGATATATTTCAATGTGAGAATCATTTTCCAGGCAACCTACTTATCTTGTAATATTGTACATAGCTTATATATGTCAGCCTTACTGAAGGAATATGCAAACGTCTGTACAAATTTTACAGGTGAGATTCTCAATTTAAAAGGGACACTATAGGTACCCAGACCACTTCAATGAGATGTCGCTGTCCCCTTATACCTGCAGCTGAAAACATTGCAGTTTTAACCCTTTCAGGACCGCTGACGGTTCAGGACCGTCAGCGGTAAAACATGCGTTTGGACCGCTGACGGTCCTATACCGTCATAACGGTCTGGGGCTACTTACCTGATCGCCGTCGGTCCCACGGCGGCGATCAGTGCTCCACCCGGTCCAGGGGGGCTGCCTGTCTGCCCGGGCAGTCCCCCCTCGGCAGATCAGGACCCTGCGGCCATGTGATCACTCGATCACATGACCGCAATAGGTGTCTGTGTATCTGCCTGCAGGGGGACTGTCTGTGCTGACAGGCAGTCTCCCTGCAAGTGAAAAATCAAAAAAATAAAGTTAAAAAAAAACAGTGTAAAATCAGTGTAAAAAAAAAAAAAATAATATGTGTATATATATATGATATATATACATGTATTATATCTATATATAATATATGTATATGTATCATATATATAATGTCATATTAAGTGTATTTTTATATTTATATATACGTATATTAATATAAAAATACACTTATATTTAAATTACACACGAATATATACAATATATATAATTGCTATATATATGGTATATATATATTATAAAATACAAATAATATGTTAATAAAAATAAATAACAAAAAATAAAAATAATTTTTAATAATTATAAAAAAATATTTATATATGCAATTTTATTCTAACAGTATTTTGATATATATATATATATATTTATATCAAAATATACTTAGAATGTAATGATATATATATCTATGTATAAATAAATAAATAAAAACAATACGAAATATACATATGTCCATATACATAATTACATAAATAATTTCATAAATATACACGTAGACGTCAAATATATAAATATGTATATATATTAAAATTCTACATGTGTATTTATGTAATATTTTTACCTAATTAAGTAATTTTAATGATTGCAATTTGAGGGACCTGCCTGCCAACCCAGGCCGAAAGTCCAGATAATTTAATTTGCTAGCACTGTGTTTAACCCTGTAACTTTCTATGACACCCTAAAACCTGTACATGGGGGTGCTGTTTTACTCGGGAGACTTCGCTGAACACAAATATTAGTGTTTCAAAACAGTAAAACATATCACAGCGATGATATTGTCAGTGAAAGTGAAGTTTTTTGCATTTTTCACACACAAACAGCACTTTCACTGAGGATATTATTGCTGTGATACATTTTACTGTTCTGATACACTAATATTTGTGTTCAGCGAAGTCTCCTGAGTATAACAGTACCCCACATGTAGAGGTTTTATAGTGTTTGTGAAAGTTACAGGGTCAAATATAAGGCTTGATTTTACTTTTTTTTTAATTGAAATTTGTCGGATTGGTTAGGTTGCCTTTGAGAGCGTATGGTAGCCAAGGAATGAGAATTAGCACCATGATGGCATACCATTTGCAAAAGAAGACAACCCAAGGTATTGCAAATGGGGTATGTTCAGCCTTTTTTAGTAGCCACTTAGTCACAAACACCGGCCAAAGTTAGCGTTTCTTGCATTTTTAACACACAAACAAATATAAATGCTAACTTTGGCCAGTGTTTGTGACTAAGTGGCTACTAAAAAAAACTGGACATACCCAATTTTGAATACCCTGGGTTGTCTACTTTAAAAAAATATGTACATGTTAGGTGTGTTTCAGGGATTTATGACAGATAACGGTGTTACAAGGTCACTATTGATACATTTAAAATATATATATATTGAAACAGCAATTTCCTACTTGCATTTATAGGCCTATAACTTGCAAAAAAAAGCAATAAAGCATGTAAACACTGGGTGTTTTTAAACTCGGGACAAAATTTTGAATCTATTTAGCAGTTTTTTTCATTAGCTTTTGTAGATAAGTAAAAGATTTTTCAAGTAAAAGTCCAAAAACATGTTTTTTTTTTAAATTTTTCACCATATTTTATTATTTTTTTTAAATACAATATTGGACATAATACAAATAATGGTATGTAAAGAAAGCCCCTTTTGTCCTGAAAAAAACAATATATAACTTGTATGGGAACCGTAAATGAGAGAGCGGAAAATTACAGCTAAACACAAACACCACAAAAGTGTTAAAACTGCTCTGGTCCTTAACGTACAAACATCGCAAAAACAGGCCGGTCCTGAAGGGGTTAAAGAAACTGCAATGTTTACATTGTTGGATTAAGAATGCTTCTTGTGGATATCTACCAGATATCCACTATAGGTGCTTCCTGCAGTTTCACACTATGGACGTCCTCACACTTTAGGTTCCCCGTTGAGCTGACATCGAAGGAGGTGGAGATGAACCTCGGTGCTGGAATCGGTTAAGTGGTTTAAGGTTTTTAACCGATTGATTGCTGGGGAGGAGGTCAGAGCGAACCCTGTAGTCTTATAAATTCAGCTTTGTATTCACAAAAAAAATCAGGACTGCATGTGTTTCTACAGCCAAATGGTCAATGTGTTTGTAGCACACTTTGTCATGTCTCCTATTAGGGATGTATGAAATTGGGACCAGAGTGAGTGGGTTGGCAGGGGACATGTCTACAATATCATAAATGGTAATTCCTACTCAAAAAGCAAACATGTAACCCTAGTGTGAATGCACTGAATGCACAGGAGTTCCCTCCAGTCAAAGAAACTAAATTGTATAATAACAGGACCTGCAACACAAGTCAGTAATATGAGACTTGATTGCACACATATCAAAACTGGGTGCAAGAGAATACTGAGAACAACTCAAATAGTTTGCCCTTTGGTAGGTTCTTGAGCTGGTGTTTGCTCATTGTGTGCCATTATAGACTGAACCTAAACCATTGCATGTCTGACTAATCCTACCAAAAAGGCCATTCAGATTAAAAATGCATTGAATAAAGTCCAAATTTCCTTAAAGTGCAGACTTTAATAGAAACTGGAACGTCACAGACCCAGTTTCCATACTTACCTTTTGCTGATTACGTGGTGCGCCAATTTGGCTACACGCTGCTTGTTCATCTTCTACCCCTCCTCCTTTGATGGTGTGATGCCTCAGCACCAACGCCATCAACAATCACTTGCCTTCATGTAATTTGCAACGCCTCCTTGTGTTTTGAGGGTGTGGTGATCATGCAAACGCCCTTACCATATGAAAACAGCATTTTTCTGGGCATTACTGGGTTCTGATTCAATCCCAGTAGTGCTAAAGTTAGGTCTGCACATATTTGGACACCGCTGCAAGTTTTGTTATTTTGGCTCTTTACCAAAATAAATTCAGCTTTAATTTGAGGGTATTCACATCCAATTTGGAGGATGGGTTTAGGAATTACAGCTCTTTCATATGTAGCCTGCTCTTTTTCAAGGGTTGGACAATTGACTCAAAAGCTGTTTCATGGACGGGTGGGCTATTCCTTTGTTATTTATTCATCAATTAAGCTGGTAAAAGTTCTGGAGTTGATTCCAGGTGAATTCAGGTGTAGCATTCGCATTTGGAAGCTGTTGCTATGAACCCACAGCATGGGATCAAAAGAGCTTTCAATGCAAGTGAAACAGGTCATCCTTAGACTACAAAAAAAACAACAATCCATCAGAGATTTGGCAGGGATATTAGGAGTGCCCAAATCAACAGCTTGTTACATTCTGAGAAAAAAAAAATCACAGTGAGCTCTGCAACACAAAAATGCCTATATGGTACACTGTAAACAACTGTAGGGTCCTTTTCATGGTAAAGAAAAACACCATCACAAGATCCAGCCAAGTAAATAACACACTCCAGGAAGTAGGCATATCATTATCCAAGTCCACTATAAAGAGAAGACTTCACGAGAGCAAATACAGAGGGTTGGAATATTCTTCAATGGCCGAGTCAAATACCTGATCTCAACATCGAGCATGTATTTCACTTGCTGAAGACAAAGTCTAAGGCAGAAAGATCCACAAACAAACAACAATAGAAGACAGCTGCAATAAAGGCAAAGAATTACAAAGGAGGAAACACAGTGTTTGATGAAGTCCATGCGTTCCAGACTTCAAGCAATCATTGCCTGCAAAGGATTCTCGACGTAGTATTAAAAGTTAAAATTTTGTTTATCATTGTGTTCATTCGTTATTTGAGCTCCTGAAATAAGGGGACTGTGTGTGAAAATGTTTGCAATTCCTAAACGTTTCATGTAATATTTTGTTTAAACCCTTGAATTAAAGTTGAAATTTGCACTGCAATTGCATTTCAGTTGTTTCATTTCAAATCCATTGTGGTGGTGTACAGAGCCAAAATTATGAAAATTGAGTCAGTGTCCAAATATTTCCAGACTTCACTGTATAATTTTTTCTTGCCAGAGAACCAATTATTACGGAGTCAAAATAAATACAAAATTCTAACAAATATTTCCTTGTGGAGAATAGGGTGTACATTGTGGGATGTTGCGTTGCTTAGTCTCCTTAATATTTCAAAATCTATTGAATGCTCTTTGTTTTTACACATGTGGTGGTGAAAGTAATGGCAACTTTGATTGAAAACTTTCATTAGTGTGCTATTCCTTTCATATATTTTCTTTGGTCTTTAGACACATGTAAGTAATGTATGAGTTAGTACACCTGCAAAACATATGGAAATATTTATAGGTTTTTCATGTTTTCATCTCTGCTTAGTATATGACATTGTCCTTATAATCTATCAATGCAGAAATGTTAGCCTAAATCATTATTGTGGAATTGTACGACTGTTCCACCTCATAAATTAATTTTACTTTGTAGTTGAAGTCAATGTGTCTTGGCAACTTTAGAAACAGTTGTTAGATGAAGAGTCCTGGCCTAGATATAAGTGCTGTAAAAAAACTGTCATGCCGAACTTACCTTTCCCTAATCGCTTCCTCTTCTCTCCCTCTCTCGGGATCTGTTATTCTTTTTTTCCAATCTGCTCTAGTTTTCTTTAAAACATAAGACAAAGTAGGGACTACTTTGCTTTATATATTTTTCCTACGCTTGACCAGCACAAGTGGATCAGAGAAATCTTCCCACAATACTCACCCTTTCGCAATGCCTGCTTTCACTATTCCCGAACGTCCTGTCATTTAGACAGAACACCGGCGAAACTAGTGAATTTTGTCCAAACAGAATGAGAACAGTTTGTCAATTCGTGTTAGGAAGCAATTCTGGACTTTGTCCGGATCGGAATTTCATTCAAATAAATTAAATGCCGATCCTATTTGTGTCGCAGCTGCATCTTGCAGCCATTTAATAGTTAGCTCTCTAATTCCCACGGTATTAGGGAGCTATCTACCAAAAGGTTGAAAGACCAAGATTGGTCTTTCAGCCAACTTTACTAATACTAAGTAAAGATTAGTAATTAATCTGCCCTTACTCGCTATGCCGCGAGTAGGGGCATGTCTAGTAAACAGTGAACAGCCAGTGGCTCCTCACTGTTGTAAAAAAAACAACAACTTTCCCATAAATTGCCCTATTGTGGGTCAACTTTTAACTAGTGGGGGGGACATAGTGTGCCCCCCCAAGCCCCCACCCGTGCCCCGCGAGTGGGGGCTATTTAATTAAACAAGGGACATAGGGTCCCCCCGGCCCCCACCCCTGAGCGGCAGGTGGGGGCCCTAAATGACAATAAGGGGGGGACCTATTGTCCTGCCCCCCAGTCCCCGCCCATGAGCGGAGCTGCAGACTGGAAATGATGGACACCGGACCATCAGGGAGCCAATCAAGGTATGTCTTCCCCCTCTCACACCCCCCCTCAGCATCACCCCCCTCTCACCATCAACCCCCCTCCCTCAGCATCACCCCCTCTCACCAGCAACCCTCCCCCTTACCATCAACCCCCCTCCCTCAGCACCACCCCCGCTCACCATCACCCCTCTGCCTATCACCATCACCCCTCTCCCTCACACGTTCGCCCCCTCCCTCACACCATCACCCCCCACACCGTCACTCCCTCTTCCTGTCACCATCACCCCCCTCTCCCTGTCACGATCACATCCCTCTCCCTTTCACCATCACCCCCTTCCTCACAATATCACCCCCTCCCTCAAACATCACTCCTCACACCATCACCCCCCTCTCCCTGTCACCATCACCCCCTCTCCCTGTCAACATCACCCCCCTCTCCCTGTCACCATCACCCCCCTCTCCCACCCTCTCATCACCCCCTCTCCCTCCCTCTCACCATCACCCCCTCACACACACAGCCTCCCCAGACACATGATCACATCCCTCTCCCTTTCACCATCACCCCCTTCCTCACAATATCACCCCCTCCCTCAAACATCACTCCTCACACCATCACCCCCTCTCCCTGTCACCATCACCCCCTCTCCCTGTCAACATCACCCCCCTCTCCCTGTCACCATCACCCCCCTCTCCCTCCCTCTCATCACCCCCTCTCCCTCCCTCTCACCATCACCCCCTCACACACACAGCCTCCCCAGACACACTGTTAGCATCCCCTCACACTGTCACCACCTTACACTGTCAGCCTCTTCATGCATCCACATTCACATCAACCACTCCTAATCCTGTTAATCTCACCCCCTCCAAACTCATCTGCCCTCACTCTGCCACACTCACCCTTTCACCTTAACCCCCCTTAATCCTGTCACACTCGTCCCTCCTATCATGCCACAATTGCCCTGACACACTTACCTCCACTCGCCCTGTCACACTCCCTCATCAAACCATGTCATACTCCCTGTCCCTCATTCTCCCTCAGAACCCCCCCCCCCGTCCATTTACCCCCTTCGCCCTGTCATGCTCTCCCTGCCACTGGTACCTCTTTACTCATCTTGTCACAGTCACCACCTGAAGACATTCATCATACACACACAGTCAAGAAACATAGCTTTGCCATAAACACATTGCACAAAGGCTACAGGCAGACCCCCATACACACAACACACTTCAAGCAGCTACCTCATACACATAGGGTCCCAGACAAAAACGCAAACATGCTCAGAGAGACAAACATTCTCACACACACGCGCACACACACACGGATACTCTCTGTCAGACACACTCTCAGGCACATACACAGTTAAACTGTGCATCAATGTGTATATGTGACAGTGTGCATGTATTGCAACTCTATTTGTTTTCACTTTTTTGTTAGTGGGGCCTCATGTTTGAGTTTCGCCTAAGGCCTCATAAAGTCTAGAGCCGCCTCTGCATATACAGGTAAACAATGCCAGATATACTAAAAAAATACACGCAGCCAGATAAAAACACATTGTGACTGTATGTCTGCATAAGTCAATATTTGTGTCTCTGTGCATCAGTGTGTTTGTGTGTGTGTATGCATGTGCATGTATCAGTGTGTATATGTATTTGTGTATTAGTGTGTAAATGTGTGCATGTATTAGTGTGTGCAGGGCCGGACTGGGAGAAAAATTCGGCCCGGGCATTTTTTTATCACGGCGGCCCACTAAGAAGGGGGCGGGGCAGAGAGGGTGTGTTTCGTCATCACCAATGACAAACACGCCCCCTCTCAAAGTGAGCATGTTGGTTCAATGCTCTTCCAGGGCAGACCATGCGCAGAGCTCTGCTAAAGAGCTCTAGCATGAGAAAAAAAGCCCTGTATTTGTTCTGCACAGTGCAAGCAAATTTAATAACATGCTTGCACTGTGTTTCCTTGCAACTTGTCTCTGGTGTCTCTATAAATGGATACCAGGAGACAAAAGGGCCAGGAAAGAGTATTGTGCATGTGTTTGGAGCCTGCTTGTGGTATTGCGTGTGTGTAGAGTGAGCTGATTGTGGTGTGGTATTGTGTAATAAGGTCGGTTTTAGTAGTGTTGTGTTTTTGGTGTAATGTAATGCATATATGGCTAGGGGCTGTAGAGAATGTAAGTGTGTGCATACAGGCTATAGTGTGTGTGTGTATATGGGTGATGTAGTGTTTGTAGGGGTTGTAGAGAGTGTGTGTTTTGGGGGTGTAGTATGTGTTTGTTTACAATGAAACTAGTGTGTTTATAAGGGATCCAGAGTGTGTATTTTAGTAATGTAGTATGTGTGTGTGTAGATGGCGCAGTGTTTGTGTATACAGGAGTCTAGTGTGTGTTTGAAGGACCCAGAATGTGTAGGAGATCTAGTGAGTGTGTGTATATAAGGATTCAGAGTGTGTAAAGGGATCTAGTGTGCGTATATGATCCAGAGTTGGGTAAGGGATCTAGTGTGTGTCTGGAACGTAATGTGTTTAGGACTGCAGTATGTGTGTGAGGGGTGCTGTAGTGTGTGTATATATATACAGCGATATTCTTGGGACTCACCCCTCAATGAACATAATGTTGCAATCTGCCTGGGTGCAACCTTGGCGTCAATATGTAGAAAAATAGAAAAAAGGTGCACTCACAGGTCTTCATCCAAGTGGTATTTTTATTCTTAGTTGTAGTTTACAAGTGTAGTAAAATAAATCAACGTTTCGACCCCATACCGGGTCTTTTTCAAGATCAAACTAACTGTGAAATCAATGTGAATATATAGGTAAATAAATAAAGTGAACTTACTTACCGGTGTGTGAATTACAAATGCAGTGGCTGCGTAACTTGCAGTCACATGATGCCAGGAAATTCATTCTCCCACCCACATAGTGGGAAAAGAATCAAAATTGCACACCATATTACATGCACGACGGATCACGTCATTTACCTCATCACTTGCCCATGCGGGCTATCCTATGTAGGGAAAACGGACCTCACCCTTCGGGACCGCATCCGAGGTCATAGATCTGGCATCATGACAGCATTCAGAGATTCAAGAACGGACAAACCAGTAGCCAAACAGTATCTTGCAGCCTCACATAGACTCCCCACATTGAAGTTCATGGCTATAGATCATGTCCCCCCGTTATCCCGTGGGGGTGACAGGTCTAGAGCACTACTTCAAAGGGAAGCTTACTGGATCTTCACCCTGGACACAGTCACGCCCAGAGGTCTTAATGAATACAATACCTACTCGATGTTCCTGTGACATTGTTATATACCAGTATTGGTATTGGAAGTTTAGAGTTTAGCTCTCACGAGTCGATAAAAGTTTGTATGTTACAAGATATTATTATGGATTTTCAGGACCTGATCATCTGGTCCTTTAGTTTATATACGTTGGTTGGTTATTGTTAGATTGCAGTTATTACATTGGACTCCTAGTCTGTGATAAGATAGATTCACAACCTATTCTCTTCCCGTAAATATAGTTCTTTAATTGTGAGAGGTATATTCCCATTAGCATGGCCTTAGTACAGAGTAGGGGTTTAGGATATGTTCTGCTATTAAACCACAAGAATAATATTATGTTCATAGTAATACATGCAGGATACCATATTGTGGATTATATTGATGTAGATTTATTTACCTATATATTCACATTGATTTCACAGTTAGTTTGATCTTGAAAAAGACCCGGTATGGGGTCGAAACGTTGATTTATTTTACTACACTTGTAAACTACAACTAAGATTAAAAATACCACTTGGATGAAGACCTGTGAGTGCACCTTTTTTCTATTTTTATATATATATATATATATATATATATATATATATATATATATAATATAAATATGTTCGGAAGTATTGTGTGTGTGTGTTTGGTGCAGTGGGTGTCTGTGAGGGATGTAGTGTGTATGTGAAGGGTGCAGTGTGTGTGCGATGGATGCTGTGTTTGAGGGGTGCTGTGTGTGTGATGTTTGTGGGCTGAGTGTGCTATGTGCGAGAGTGCTGTGTGTGATGAGTGTGAGAGTGCTGTGTGTGATGGGTGTGAGAGTGCTGTGTGTGATGGGTGTGAGAGTACGGTGGGTGATGGGTGTGAGAGTGCTGTGGGTGATGGGTGTGAGAGTGCTGGGTGTGATGGGTGTGAGAGTGCTGTGTATGAGAGTGATGTGTGTGATGGGTGTGATAGTGCTGTGTATGAGAGTGCTGTGTGTGATGGGTGTGATAGTGCTGTGTATGAGAGTGCTGTGTGTGATGGGTGTGAGAGTGCTGTGTATGCGAGTGCTGTGTGTGATGAGTGTGAGAGTGCTGTGTGTGATGGGTATGAGAGTGCTGTGTGTGATGGGTGTGAGAGTGCTGTGTGTGATGGGTATGAGAGTGCTGTGTGTGATGGGTGTGAGAGTGCTGTGTGTGATGGTATGAGAGTGCTGTGTGTGATGGGTGTGAGAGTGCTGTGTATGAGAGTGCTGTGTGTGATGGGTGTGAGAGTGCTGTGTGTGATGGGTGTGAGAGTGCTGTGGGTGATGGGTGTGAGAGTGCTGTGTGTGATGGGTGTGAGAGTGCTGTGGGTGATGGGTGTGGAAGTGCTGTGGGTGATGGGTGTGAGAGTGCTGTGGGTGAGTATTATTATTGAGAAGGGATTGTCTGTGTGTGTTTTGGGTTGGTAAAAAAATTTAAAATAAGTAGGCATTAAATCCCCCCCTCCCTTCTTACCTTTGGCCTGGGAGGGGGGGGGGACCGGCACGGTGGTGAGTGGGAGGGGGGACCGGCGCTCGTACAGAATCCCTGGTGGTCCAGTGGGTGAGTGAACTCTAGCCTGCGAGGCTAGAGTTCACTCTCGCGAGATCCGGTTGTTGCCATGGCGACGCGCCAGATCTCGCGAGAGGAACCCGGCGGAGCTGCAAGATAGAGCTCCGCCGGGTCCTCTCCCTCCCTCCCCAGCCGCATGTCTATTTCAGTGGGCCGGTGAGGGAGATCTTTGATCTCCCCACCGGCCCATCATGGCACACAGCGGGCCGGCGCTCGGATAGTGCCGGCCCTGCATAGACCGGCAGGGGAGATCCTGGGACCTTCCCCTGCCGGCCACGGCCCATGGCCACAGCGGCTCACCGGGCATTTGCCCGGTGTGCCCGATGGTCAGTCCGGGCCTGAGTGTGTGTGTCTGTCTGCAATGTGAGGGTGGTATAGTATGGGCAATGCAAAGGTAAAGTTGCAAGCAATATATATTTTATATGCATACATACATATACAATGGGGAAACACATATATAATAATATACATGTAAAGGATTATAGAATATGTGTGGAAAATGTCTATGACATTGTTTTCTTATCTGTAACTATTATCTGGTAAATTATTTTTTAGTTTTGTTTCCAATAACACCTTAACACTGGCACTTAAGTATATACAACTGCCAGGCTATACAACCATACCCCACAATCGTGTTTAAACGATAGCAAAATTGCAAATGAAATTTGTTTATTGCAAATTATTCCATAACTACAGTTCGAGAGCTCACAACGCAGGAGCATAGGGAGCTGCGACAATGCAAGCCTCTGAAGAGGAATACAGAGACTAGTACTCTGTATCCAACGCCGCAAGCCTGCCATTCAATATATCTACAGCTCCTTATACGCACACAACCCTATTTTTTTGCACTAATGGTGTTAGATGGGGCCTCATGTTTGAGTCTCGCCTAAGGCCTCGCAAAGTCTAGATCCATCCCTGCAGGTGACATAGGCAAGAAGCCACATGACACGTCCCCCGCCTAATAATCATAACAATAACAATCTCCCGCTTTCATATCTAGACTCTCCCGTTTTTTCCTTCTCTCTCTCTCTCCCTCTATAAGAAGGTATTGTGGTGGAATCTCGGTAAAAATAAATTTAGTAGGCCGAGATTACCACGTGGCATGTGTACGTGCATATGCTGACGTATCGATCAGTTGGTTGCACGAGGCAAGATACGATCAGTAGTGTACGGAGCATGTGCAAGAATACAGGATATAGTATTCCCCCTCCTCCATTGTGCTGGACAAGCCATGCGGTCAAACAGGAAGTTAATTCTTATTTGTGTTGATTGGTTAAGAGAATGTGCGGGTGGAGCTTAATATGGGAGGAGTTATATGCCTATATAAGGAGCCTGCACTATTGTCCGGGGCTCAGAACTTGCTGTATTTTGGTGACATTAGTCCCTCTGAGTCCCGATCGGTGATCCAATAAAGAATCTCTTCCTTCCTGAAGAAACCTGTGTCCATCTCTCTGTGCTTGGCTTCCGTCAGTTTCTCCGGTATCATTTGGTGCATTGGCCGGGAAGCTCATCGTTCAACGGTAGCTGAGAGGCAGAGGCGTGAGACGGTCTATCTTTGCCCACGTTCTCTACGGCTGCACCCCTGAACTTCTGCGTGGACCTCCCTTCGTCTCGGCGCCACTGGGCCGTTGTCCAGGAGATCATCGGCCTCTACGTGAGAAGTGCTGGGGTGTCCCCGTCGATGAGTGTGAACTCAGGTTCAGGAACGAGGAGGTAAGATAACTGCTGTTTTAGACGGCAGGACCCACTAGGGGTATACCGATTGTGCGGTAGGCCCAAAGGGGTTTTGAATCTGTGTATCTGCCCCCTCTGTCGGAGGGAAGGAGCGAAGGCGCACCGCTCGATCGAACGCTCTTTAGTCAGACCGTTTGATTTGGTTAGTCAGGCGGGGTTCTGGTGTAAATAGCCCTAGCCGGACACCGGTGTCTTGTCTAGACTAGCGTTCTAGGGTGTATATTACGTTCGCTAGGTCGGAGGGACCGGGAGACTAAGCGGCGCCTGTGTAAATTCGGTTCGCTAGTTCTCATCCTATCTGGGCTAAGTGGGAAGGCGTGTAAATTTGGAACCCACTAGACTTTTGATAGTGCGACTAAGAGGCGCCTGTGTAAATTCGGTTCTCTAGCTCGCTATATATGTGGTGATTGGGCAGTGTGGCTAACCAAAACGGGTGTATATAGTTTTAGGTAGTCCATTCAAGGTACTGGCCAATAGTTTAGTTGGGAATTGTAAATGTGTTAACGATTGTTTTAGTAAAGTGTATATCTTGTTAGATAGCGCGAGCTCAGCCGTCTAGCGAGAGTGTTAATAGTGTGTTGCTGTATTATAGTGCACGGTACCATAACCCTGTATATTTACTGACACTGTATATAAGTACTAATCATTGTCGTCCATTGCATGTTTAACACCATAACCACTAATAATTGTATTGTGACCTTAACTTGTGCTTTGACCTATGCTAACCGTACTGTAACCGCTATTTGTAAAAGACGATGTTACTGGGGTGTGTTATAGACGGGTAATTCGTATATAGAGAATTATAGCGTGGGTGACTGTATAGTTACGCCAAAGGGCATAATATTGATTATATAGTGACTGGTGTAACAGCTGTGTGTGTACGGGAATTCCCTGAGTGTTTATTGTTATTGTGTACGTTTCACTTGGTAACCGTACCACGTGGTGCTGTTGCCAGAGGAAACGGGTGTGACTGTTGAATAGTACGCGTGTATAGTATTCGTTGTCGACGACGTTCCATTGTTAAGTATGGGTGCGTCGCAGTCAACGATTCCGGATCCCTTAGGTTGTATGGTGAAGAATTTTAAAAAGGGATTCAAAACTTGTGATTTTGGGGTTAAGATGTCTCCTGTACGTTTAGTTACTTTGTGCACTAGGGAGTGGCCTACTTTGGTTGCGGCATGGCCGCCACGTGGCAGTTTGGATCTAACTCTGGTACAGCGCTTACACGTGGCTGTATCAGGTAGGCCTGAACTTTACGGCCAGTTTCCTTATATTGACTGTTGGAGACAGGCCGTAAATGACTCGCCAAAATGGCTCCAGACATGCCACGAGGAGCAGTGTCGCCTCATGGTAGCTAGGACTTGTTCGTCCACTAGGACTGGTGTTAGGCCCATTTTGGACACGCCCCCTGAGTCCGAGATCCCTTTGCCGCCCCCTTACTTTCCGTTAAGAAGAAGTGACGCAAACGCAGGAAGCCCTGCACCCCTCCCCTCATTACCCTCATCCACTTCCGCTTCCTCCTCCAGTACAGGATCCACCCCCCCTCGTACTAAATCTCCCCTTCCGGAACCAGAACCCACCCCCATTAAAAACGAATATCCTGATTTGGCGCCACTTCAGACTTCCGGTCAAGCTTCATCTAGCTCGGCTCGAAGTGTTTTATTTACGACCTTTTCCCAAAACCAACCTCCCACATCCCCATACCCTACCTCTCCCCGACCGGAACCCATGACTGACGCCTCTCTACGTAGCCCCATCCAAACCCGACAGTTGACTGGTGCCCAACAATTAAAGCACTATCAGATGCCTCTTCGCCTAAATCCCGGGTCAGCTTATATCGATGCCGCAGGTCAAATGGCACACGCTGACCCAGTCTTCGTATATGTCCCATTTACCACTACCGACCTTTTAAACTGGAAGACCCATAATTCCTCGTATACTGAGAAACCACAAGCCATGACTGATCTGTTCACCTCAATAGTACAGACGCATAATCCGACATGGGCTGATTGCCAGCAGTTATTAATGACTTTATTTAACAATGAGGAAAGGACAAGAATAAATCAAGCAGCCATTAAAGCATTAGAAGATAGAGCCCGTGCTTTGAACCAAGCTAATCCAGCAGCATGGGCCGCAACACATTATCCCAACACTGATCCCGATTGGAACGTAAATGGTGCTGATATGGTTCAACTCAGAGCCTATAGAGACGCTATAATTGCTGGCATGAAAGCAGGAGGAAAGAAAGCCATTAACATGTCGAAGACAGTTGAGGTGATCCAGAAAAGCGATGAAGCGCCCAGTGTCTTTTATGACCGATTATTGGAGGCATACCGCTTGTATACCCCCTTTAATCCGGAAGACGCAGACAATTCCCGAATGGTTAACTCCGCCTTTGTCAGCCAAGCATACGGAGATATTAAGCGCAAGCTACAAAAGTTAGAAGGGTTTGCAGGTATGTCCATCACCCAACTAATGGAGGTAGCTAATAAGGTTTATATGAACAGGGATACAGAAAGTAAGAAAGAGGAAGAGCGCAAGATGCGTAAAAAGGCTGATATGCTAGCGGTAGCGATCGCAGGCGTAGATAAACGGGGCCCAGATAGAGGCAATAATAGATGGAGTAGGGAGCCTTTGAGTAGGGATCAGTGCGCGTATTGCAGGGAAGAAGGGCATTGGAGGAACGAATTTGGGCAAAGAGAGCAGTACGAGAGAGACCAACCCAGGGCAGGCTACGGAAACTTTAGAGGCAGAGCGAGAGGTAGAGGAGGCCCCGGAGGGAGTAATGGTTATAGAGGGAGTAATGGGAACAGAGGAAGTGTTAGGGAAGACAGGTATATTCCAGCAGCGCAAAGGTCCCGCGATAGAGAAGGTAGGGACTTCGTAGGATTGGCTGACACGGTCATGGAGGACTATTGATACCGACCGGGCTCCATCCCCCTTGGTCGAGCGGAGCCTATGGTCGATGTATCAATAGGGGGAAAAAGGAGTGCGTTCATGATCGACACTGGTGCTGAACATTCAGTGGTGACTAATCTAGTTGCTCCTCCATCTGGAAGGACTATTACTGTGATAGGAGCAACTGGAAGAAGTGCTGAAAGACCGGTTCTTAAAAGTCGACTCTGTACATTGGGAGGCCACGTAGTAAAACACCAATTCCTTTATATGCCTGAATGTCCAGTCCAATTGCTGGGACGTGATATGCTATCAAAATTACAAGCGCAGATTACGTTCCTACCAAATGGAACAACATCCTTAAAGTTTAATGGACCTTCAGGTATTATGACTTTATCCGTACCAAAGGAAGAAGAGTGGCGACTTTATACAGTGTTGACTAGCCAAAACCCTAGGAGTGATGAGACATTATTTAACATACCAGGAGTTTGGGCAGAGAACAACCCACCAGGACTGGCCCGCAATATTCCACCTATAAAAATTGAACTAAAACTTGGGGTTTATCCAGTGAGCCTAAGACAATACCACATCCCACAGAAGGCTAAGAAGAACATCCAATCCTATCTGGATAAGTTCATACGGTATGGTATCCTAAAATTCTGTACTTCCCCCTGGAACACCCCATTGCTGCCTGTTCAAAAGCCCGGTACAGATGAGTATCGACCTGTGCAGGACTTGAGAGCAGTCAATGATGCGGTTGTTAGTATACATCCAGTTGTACCCAATCCATATAACCTGCTTGCTTTAATTCCGGGCGGGGCTACTTACTTCACAGTCTTAGATCTCAAAGATGCCTTCTTTTGCCTCCGAATTGCCGCAGAAAGTCAATGTATTTTCGCTTTCCAATGGGAGAACGCTGTAACGGGCTCAAAACGCCAAATGACTTGGACAAGACTGCCCCAAGGGTTTAAAAATTCACCTACCCTATTTGGTTCAGCCCTAAGTCAAGATCTACTGGATTTCGAGTCTATCCCAGGAGAATGTGTATTGTTACAATATGTAGATGACTTGTTGATAGCAGCAGTTACAAAAGAAATCTGTCAGCAAGCAACGCACGATCTACTGCACATTCTCTGGAAGGCAGGATACAAGGTGTCCAGGAAGAAGGCTCAGTTGTGTTTGCCAACTGTCAAGTATCTGGGATTCCATATCTCTGAAGGTCAAAGGATTATGGGGCCAGAGAGAAAAGAAGCTGTCTGCCAAATACCAATACCCAAGAATAGAAGACAAGTGCGAGAATTCTTGGGGGCAGCAGGCTTCTGTAGGATATGGATTCCCAGCTATGCGATACTAGCAAAACCTCTGTACGCAGCTATCAAAGGTACAGAGCACGACCCCTTCTTATGGACCCAAGAACAGCAAACGGCATTTGAAGATGTGAAGAAGGCTTTGATGAGTGCCCCAGCATTAGGTCTACCTGATCACACACGACCATTCTACTTATATGTACACGAGCAAAGAAGAATGGCTGTGGGAGTATTGACACAGTACTTGGGATCATGGCAAAGACCTGTTGCCTACATGTCTAAGCAACTGGATGCAGTGGCCAGCGGACTTCCACCTTGTCTAAGAGCCGTAGCTGCAGCCGCCCTGCTAGTAGCTGAAGCCGATAAACTCACTCTGGGTCAAGAACTTTATGTACGAGTCCCACATGCAGTACAGACGTTGTTGGATTACAAAGGAAATCATTGGTTTAGTAACAGCCGTATGACCAAGTATCAAGCAATGTTGTGTGAAAACCCAAGAGTGCATTTAGAGACTGTAAACACCTTAAATCCAGCTACCCTTTTGCCACAACCTACTGAAAGTCAACATGATTGTTTGGAAGTAATGGATGAAGTATTCTCAAGTAGACCAGATCTTCGTGATTTTCCCATCCAGAACCCCGATGTTCAATATTATACCGACGGCAGTAGTTATGTGAAAGAAGGGATCCGCTATGCAGGATATGCAGTAACAACAATAGACAAGGTGATAGAAGCTCGGCCACTGGCGAAAGGAACATCAGCACAAAAGGCAGAATTAATAGCACTAACACGAGCGTTACAATTGGCTGAAGGTTTAAGAGTGAATATCTATACGGACTCTAAGTATGCGTTTTTAACCACTCATGCCCACGGAGCTTTGTATAAAGAAAGAGGACTACTGAATTCAGAAGGCAAAGAAATCAAGTACGCAGCTGAAATCCTACAACTATTGGAAGCAGTGTGGGAGCCGAAAGAAGTCGGTATCATACATTGTCGAGCGCATCTGAGAGGAGATGGTGATGTAACCAAAGGAAATCGGATGGCAGATAGTGCAGCTAAGCGTGCTGCTGAATCAGGAAGACAGGAGTATGTGGGGCATATAGCTGCTCTAATACCAACCCCACTGTCTCAATGGACTCCAGTTTATACAACTCAAGAAGAGGAGTGGTTAAAGACTGAACCGGGAAAGTATTTGGAGAACAAGTGGTATCAGCTAGAAGATGGAAGAATAGTCATACCAGCATCACTAGCGGTAGAAATTGTCCAAAATTATCACAACGGGACACATTCTGGGAGAGACAGTACTGAAGAATCTCTCAGGAAACATTTCTACATACCAAGATTGTCCAACTTGACTCAGGCCATTGTACGCAGATGTGTAACGTGTGCTAAGAATAATGCAAGACAAGGACCAGTAAAGCCACCAGGAGTCCAGTTTATGGGGGGACTCCCCATGTCCGATCTACAAATAGACTTTACAGTGATGCCTAAATCGGGTGGACATCGTTACCTGCTGGTAATTGTGTGCACCTATTCAGGCTGGGTAGAAGCATGTCCTACTCGTACAGAGAAAGCAGGAGAAGTTGTGAGATTCCTGCTACGAGAAATAATACCCCGATATGGACTACCCTGTTCTATAGGATCGGACAATGGTCCAGCTTTTGTTCACCAGTGCCTACAACAACTGACTCATATGCTTGGTATAAAGTGGAGGCTTCATACTGCATATAGACCCCAGAGTTCTGGTAAGGTAGAGAGAATGAATAGAACTATTAAGAACCAGTTGGCTAAAATGTGTCAGGAAACCCAACTTAAGTGGAACGTTCTCTTACCTATAGCTCTATTGCGAATCCGCAGTACCCCTACCAGAAGGATGGGCCTCTCTCCTTTTGAAATTATGTATGGACGACCACCTCCCGTACTTGGTAACTTAAGGGGGGATTTGAGTCAGTTGGGAGAAGGAATTACTCGGCAGCAGGTTGTAGAGTTGGGTAAGACTATGGAGGAGGTACAGAAATGGGTACAAGATAGATTACCTGTGAATATTTATCCCCCTGTTCATAGTTATCATCCAGGAGACCAAGTGTGGATTAAAGAGTGGAATAATGTACCGTTAGGGCCCAAGTGGAGAGGTCCTTATGTTGTTCTTTTGTCTACCCCTACAGCGATAAAAGTAGCAGAAGTGACTCCGTGGATACATCACTCCAGGGTTAAACCAGCAGCAGTCGATTCTTGGCAAGTTACAGCAGATCCAGAGAATCCCTGCAAGATCCGGTTGAAACGCACTACTCAGTCGGAGTAACGAGGAATTATTGTGGATTACAAATTTTATTGTTACAGGTGTGAGTGAGAAGGCCATAATAAAGCCTGTCCGCTTACCAACACATAGTGTATAAGCCAGGAAAGTCTCGAAGGGACACCTGTGAAGACGAGCAGAACTCCATTCCCTGCAGCCCTCACATCCTGGAAGCTGAGGTTCCATCGCACGGACGAAGACTGAGGATGACGGCGAAAGATGTGCTTTTGATTGTGTTTATTTATATGTGTTTTTATATTCAGGAAGGTAGAGGTACCGACACTCCTAGCTGTGAGGTATGCATTAAGACTACGAGAACAGGTAACCATATTTCCCAAACCCTAATTTGGCATTCACAATACGAGTGTAAAGGAGATGTATCGAGATGTAGATACTTAAATATAGACTATAGTGTGTGCCATTTAGGAGTAGGAGAACCTAAGTGCTTCAGTCCGGAGTATCAACCTCGTACAATTTGGTTGACTCTCAGGAATGGAGATCCTCAGGGGACCCTAATTAATAAGACGGTGTTAGAATCCGTACATTCTTCGGGTGTTCTGCTATTTGATGCGTGTAAAGCGATATCGAGTGGTAGAAAGCCGTGGAATGTATGTGGGGATCTTAGATGGGAGAGGACGTATGGGTCTAATGATAAATATATTTGTCCCAGTAGTAAAAATAAATATGTAAGTCCTAGATGCCCAAATAAAGACTATAACTTTTGCCCATATTGGTCTTGTGTGGGGTGGGCGACTTGGGGACAGACAGTAGATAAAGACATGATAGTGACTAAGTTGCCGACTAGCCCTTATTGTAAGTCTATGGAATGCAACCCAGTCCATATACTTATTAATAACCCCGACAAGTTCCTAGATAAGTATGGCAATTTATTTGGGTTTCAGATATACGGGACGGGTTTAGATCCTGGGACATTATTGTTTATAGGAATAGAGACTGATACGGTATCCTCCCAGACTCATCAAGTATACCATTCCTTTTATGAAGAGATGAGTATAGATAATAAGATCCCCCATAACGCTAAAAACCTGTTCATTGACCTAGCTGAAAGTATTGCCGGTAGTCTTAATGTTACCAACTGCTATGTGTGTGGAGGTACTAACATGGGAGACCAATGGCCTTGGGAAGCAAAGGAGGTAATGTCCGGTTCTGAGGCAGTTGACCAACTAAAATCTACACAAGCCGATTATCATTTGAGTGTTAGAGGTAAATCTGAGTGGAGATTAAAGACCTCCATCATAGGTTATGTTTGCATAGCAAGGAAAGGAATAATGTATAATACTTCTGTAGGAGAATTAACTTGTCTAGGGCAAAAAGCTTATGATGATGATACAAAGAATACAACTTGGTGGTCGGCTTCAAATGTCTCAGAACCATCTAACCCGTTTGCTAGATACGCCAATTTAAAGGATGTGTGGTTTGATCTATCCATCACATCTACCTGGAGAGCCCCAGCAAATTTGTACTGGATCTGTGGTAAGGAAGCCTATTCGGAGCTGCCACAGGACTGGGAAGGGGCATGTGTGTTGGGTATGCTCAAACCATCCTTCTTCTTGTTACCGATTGAAACAGGTGAGACTTTAGGTGTTAAAGTGTATGATGTGAATCATAGGAAGAAAAGGGGACCCATAGAGATAGGCACCTGGGAAGATAATGAATGGCCTCCCCAGCGTATCATAGATTATTATGGGCCAGCCACGTGGGCTGAGGATGGTACCTTTGGTTATAGAACCCCTATTTATATGCTCAACCGCATTATAAGATTACAGGCGGTGGTTGAGATTATCACTAACGAAACATCACAAGCGCTCAATCTTCTAGCGAAGCATAACACCAGGATGAGGACAGCAGTCTACCAAAATAGATTAGCCTTGGATTACCTTTTGGCAGTAGAGGGAGGTGTATGTGGGAAGTTTAACCTAAGCAATTGCTGTCTTCAAATAGACGACGAAGGGCAAGCAATAGCTGAGCTTACTAGCCATATGGTTAAACTAGCGCATGTGCCTACTCAGGTATGGAAAGGGTACAATCCAAGTAGTTGGTTTGGTAGCTGGTATGAGTGGTTTGGAGGGCTTAAGGCAGTGGTAGGTGGAGTCCTACTGATTTTACTGTTGTGTCTACTCCTACCGTGTCTTATACCCTTAGTAGTTAGGTCTGTGCAAAGCCTGATAGGAAGTATAGCAGAGAGGAAGGCTGCTGCACAGATAATGGCGATATATAAGTATAAGGCTCTAGATCAAGGAGAACCAATGCAGGAAGATGAGTGTTAAAAGATTCACATCATAAGATAAGTCTGGTCTGGTTCAAGGTAACTTGCGGTGTAAGCAAAACTAAGGTTATGTGATGCCTCAAGTAATTGTAAAATATCAAGAGGCATCAAAGGGGGGAATGTGGTGGAATCTCGGTAAAAATAAATTTAGTAGGCCGAGATTACCACGTGGCATGTGTACGTGCATATGCTGACGTATCGATCAGTTGGTTGCACGAGGCAAGATACGATCAGTAGTGTACGGAGCATGTGCAAGAATACAGGATATAGTATTCCCCCTCCTCCATTGTGCTGGACAAGCCATGCGGTCAAACAGGAAGTTAATTCTTATTTGTGTTGATTGGTTAAGAGAATGTGCGGGTGGAGCTTAATATGGGAGGAGTTATATGCCTATATAAGGAGCCTGCACTATTGTCCGGGGCTCAGAACTTGCTGTATTTTGGTGACATTAGTCCCTCTGAGTCCCGATCGGTGATCCAATAAAGAATCTCTTCCTTCCTGAAGAAACCTGTGTCCATCTCTCTGTGCTTGGCTTCCGTCAGTTTCTCCGGTATCAGTATAGGGGAGCAAGGTAACATGGAATGGGGGATCAAAATGGACAGGGAGGAGCAGCAAGAAGTTAAGTGGACATGATATGTGAATGTGGACATGTTGAGGGAACATGCTTGGGGCATGGTTAGATTTAAATGGAACTTGGGCTTTGGGGTCCCTGCTTTCAAGGCACTCGAGACTGCAATCCCCATAATGCTAAGGCAAGCAACACTATCCTCAGTACTCAGATTATAAAACTTCAAATTGGCTACCTTCCTTTGAAAAGGCCAGGCCTATTTGTTTACCAGTTTGGCCCTGCCTGGAAGATGTGGTGGAGATATATAATCAAACAAAGGAATGAAGTGATATTGCTAGAAACATGGTACCATGTAGCCAAACCAACATATGAATCAAAAACAATATTGCAAATTCAACATTTTGCAAATTCAACATTAATATGGTGAATCGTGGACAACAAGTGAACACTGCATTTTGCAAACTGGTTTTCAGTTTACCACAATTCATACATTTATTTTCTTCAACCTTAGTAGTCATTTAACCTGTAGCTCTGCAGATTAAATGTAAAAGGCACCCAGCACCCAGTGCTACATGTTTAATCACATGAAGAAAAATAAGCCTTGTTATTGCTTTTTCCATATCTACTGCAAGACTGATTAATCGCAGTGCCATGGGGTCAAGCAATGTGTGGCAGACCTTTCTACAAGCGGTTAAACCCGGCAGATGGGCAAAGCAAGTAAAACATTTATTCAGTTATTTTTTTTTTTTGTAAGAGAAGAAACAATACTGCTTTTTGGCTCCAGAGTTCAACCCTTCATACAAAGCTATAAAGAGAAGCGAAATGCAGTGTTTCTGTGATAATCCAGGAAAACAGTCAGGATATTTTTACAATCTTTTACTGTGCACTTCTCAAGGAGACTTAGCATTGTCAGACAGATCGAAATCTTTGAAGCATAAGCAGGATAAAGTCTCCATGGTAACCACTTTCACCGGTCCTGTGGGAAAAGCGATGAAGTCAGCAATTAGCAGCAAGACTCGGCACTCCTACCTTTGTAACAATCATATTTTGATTAAGTTACCACGATGAACGCTGCCGCTGAATTATAGCATCGCCATAATATCTCTGTACATTAATAACGTGTGGAGACAAAAATTACTCTATTTCACGTCTACCTGCCTATATTAAATTATATTGTCATTTTCAGTTTTTTTGCCATTACTAACAAGTGTTCACATTACAAGACGGGCTCGGTATTCTGGACCTGACCATGCAGTGAACAGAGTTATTTACTAAAGTGTGAATTCTCAGGAATTCAGAATAAATGATCACATATTAGGCCAAAATAATGATCTGGAAGCGTAGCTAATTTAGATAATTTTTTTCAGTTTTGGCTATTTTGGACTAAAATTTGAAATTCACTTGGAATTTACAATGAATTTCTGACAATAAAAATTTCTATAACTATGACAAACTCCTCTTCCCACGTGAGTTTACCACTAGCTCCTGGAGGCAGTGGAGTACACACAACCCATGGGGCCCCGGTGCCAAAACTGATCCGTGCCCCCCCCCCCACCTTATTCTGCGCGGGCCGGGGCCGCAACCGCAACACATGGCGACCCCTGCGACAGCGGTATGTACGCCAGTGCATTCAGATACACATACACTTAAAGGACCACTACAGACACCCAGATCGCATCAGCTCAATGAAGTGGTCTGGGTGCTAGGTCCCTCTAGTTTTAACCGTGCAGCTGAAAACATAGCAGTTTCAGAGAAACTGCTATGTTTCACTGAGGGTTAATCCAGCCTCTAGTGGCTGTCTCATTGACACCCTCTAGAGGAGCTTCCGCTCACTGACAGACAGACACATACACACTCACAAAACACACACTCACTAACAGACACCAAACAGACTCACTAACAGACGCACACAAACTAACACACTCAGTATCAGACACACACAGTAACACACTCACTGACACACACAAACTTACACTAACACACACACACTCTAACACACACACACACACTCACACACACACTCTAACACACACTCTCACACACACACTCACACACACACACACACACACATTTTTTAATGTAATCCCGCAGCCTCCCTACCTTTGGGAGAGCTGAGGTATGCCCTGGGATCCAGTGGTGTTGCTGGGCGGCCGGTCACCCGGCAGGCTGGCGGGCGCGCGAGGGAGCACTCTCCGAACACCGCTAGACTTCCATCATCGCCTGTGTTCGGTTTTGTAGATCCTAGAAGAACACTGTTCGGTGGAATTGTTCGTCTGGATGAGGTTAACAAGCTCTACAGTTCAAAAAGAGACATCATTCAATATTTTATTTGTTTTATTTTACTGAAGTTGACGGACCGCTAGCCCTGATTTCATGGAACTGTTTTGGGCGTAGGACCATGTGCACAGTCGGTCAAATAATTGACTTCTATGGAAAAGTTAAACCCCTGAACCGATCTGGGTGATTTTTGGATATGTTGGTCACCCAGATTGGGGCTATCATGGGATGTATCTTTTGGGGGGGTTTCCTGGATTTTGAAAGTACTTTTGGGGTGTTTGTAAATTGTATGTTTTTCTGTACCTGGAGATAATTGAGTTTGTACAGTTCCTGACTCAATTATCTCCTAGGCACAGGGCAGCAGGGCCGCCATCAGGGCATGACAACCATAACAGTTGTCATGGGCCCGGCGGTCCTGGGGGGCCCCGAGCCCCACATACTGCTGCAGTAAGTAATGGCTGAGCTGGGGAGTTAAACAATCTCCCCAGCCAGCCTGCACTCAGCAAGGGGCCCGCACAGCCGTCCGCGGGCCCCTGCTGCTACTAATCATCTCCTCCGTGCAGGGCACACTGAGGGACAGCTATAGGGCCCTCCCAAAGACCCCACTAGGCTGCCCCTCAGTGTGCCTGTCTCCAAACACAGCCTCACTGAGCTGCCTGTAACTGCTCAGGGCAGCTCCGTGCAGCTGGTTCTGCAGGAAGTGACATCACCAGTCACAGTGCAGAGTGAGCTGTGCGGAGCTGCCCTGAGCAGACTTACAGGCAGCGTGTCAGCATTGTGAGGTTCCTTCAGAAGAGGACCACCAGAGAGGTAAGGTTTGGGAGGGTTTTGGGAGCCCCTACCCCCCCTTGCTCCCACTGCATCCCCTACCCCCCCTTGCTCCCACTGCATCCTCTACCCCCCCTTGCTCCCACTGCATCCCCTACCCCACCCTGCTCCCCCTACCCCCACTGCATCCCCTACCCCTCCTTGCTCTCACTGCAGCCCCTACCCCCTTCTCCCACTGCATCCTCTACCCCCCCTTGCTCCCACTGCATCCCCTACCCCCCATCCCCCTACCTCCCTGCTCCCACTGCATCCCCTACCCCCTTGCTCCCACTGCATCCCCTACCCCCTTGCTCCCACTGCATCCCCTACCCCTCCTTGCTCTCACTGCAGCCCCTACCCCCCTTCTCCCACTGCATCCTCTACCCCCCCTTGCTCCCACTGCATCCCCTACCCCCCATCCCCCCTACCTCCCTGCTCCCACTGCATCCCCTACCCCCTTGCTCCCACTGCATCCCCTACCCCCTTGCTCCCACTGCATCCCCTACCTCCCTTGCTCCCACTGCATCCCCTACCCCCTTGCTCCCACTGCATCCCCTACCCCCTGCTCCCACTGCATCCCCTGCTCCCACTGCATCCCCTATCCCCCCGACCCCCTGCATCTCCTACCCCCTGCTCTCACTGCATCTCCTACCCCCCTGCTCTCACTGCATCCCCTACCCCCTTGCTCCCACTGCATCCCCTACCCCCCTTGCTCCCACTGCATCCCCTACCCCCCTTGCTCCCACTGCATCCCCTACCCCCCTGCTCCCACTGCATCCCCTACCCCCCTGCTCCCACTGCATCCCCTATCCCCCCTACCCCCTGCATCTCCTACCCCCCATGCTCCCACTGCATACCATACCCCCCTGCATCCCCTACCCCCCTTGCTCCCACTGCATCCCCTACCCCCCTGCTCCCACTGCATCCCCTATCCCCCCTACCCCCCTGCATCTCCTACCCCCATGCTCCCACTGCATCCCCTACCCCCCTGCATCCCCTACCCCCCTGCTCCCACTGCATCCCCTATCCCCCCCTACCCCCCTGCATCTCCTACCCCCCATGCTCCCACTGCATCCCCTACCCCCTGCATCCCCTACCCCCCTTGCTCCCACTGCATCCCCTACCCCCTTGCTCCCACTGCATCCCCAACCCCTTGCTCCCACTGCATCCCCTACCCCCTTGCTCCCACTGCATCCCCCTACTCCCCTGCTCCCACTGCACCCCCTACCCCCTGCTCCCACTGCATCCCCTATCACCCCTACCCCCATGCTCCCACTGCATCCCCTATCCCCCCTACCCCCCTGCATCTCCTACCCCCCATGCTCCCACTGCATCCCCTACCCCACTGCATCCCCTACCCCCCCTTGCTCCCACTGCATCCCCTACCCCCCTGCTCCCACTGCATCCCCTACCCCCCTGCTCCCACTGCATCCCCTACCCCCCTGCTCCCACTGCAGCTCCTGCCCCCTGCACTGTGCGCAATGGTAGGGTTTCGCTTCTGGTAGTGGCTAGTGGGCTACACAACTGCTCCCACTGCAGCTCCTATTACCCTTTGCACCCACTACATCCTGTCCCTCCTCAGCACCCACTACAGCCTCTATTCCCCCCTGTACCCTCTGCAGCCCCTTCCACTCACACCCTTTACAGCCCCTTCCTTTCGGCACCCTCTGCAGTCCCTACCCCTTTGCACGCACAAACATAAAGGGACACTATAGTTACCAGAACAACTACAGCTTAATTTATATTATACAGCTTAACCCCTTAAGGACACATGACATGTGTGACATGTCATGATTCCCTTTTATTCCAGAAGTTTGGTCCTTAAGGGGTTAAAGTAGTTGTTCTGGTGAGTATAGTCTACCACTGCAGGGTTTTTGCTGCAAAGACTGCCTTTTCAGAGAAAATGCAGTGTTTACATTGCTGCCTAGGAACACCTAGGCGCTTCCTGTGTCAGTGTTGCAAAATGTGCAGCACTGACATTCAACATCTCCATGCTCTGCATGTCGACGCTGAATGCTTGTCATAGAGAAGCACATATATATATATATACACACACACATATACACACACACACACACACACATATATATATAGCGATTTTCGCTATATATATGTGCACAGAGGGCCCCCTGCTACCTGTACGATGAAGAGGGGCCCCAGCAGCACACTCTGTCCTCCTTTCCAGCTGCTCTCTGTCTAACTTTCCTGCACCCTGCGGCTGCCAGAGCGTTGCCACGGGTTACTATGGCAACGCTCCGCACAGCACGCAGGCCTGTCTTGTGAGATTTAGTCAGAGAGGAGCTGGAAAGGAAGACAATGTGTGCTGCTGGGCCCCCTCTTCAATGTACCGCTGCTGGCTCGCTCCACCATGCCACTGGATCAACAGGAAATGCGATCTCCCCCCTCCCTCCCTGGCACGGTAAGAACCAGGGAGGGGGGAATAAAATGTAAATATATACAAATAAATAAATAAAATAATACTCCCCTCCCCTTATTTTACACACACACTGAATCCTTACAAGCACACACTCTGCACTACACACACACACACTACATTCACTAAACACACTCTGCACTACATTCACTAAACACACTCTGCACTACACACACACTACATTCACTAAACACACTCTGCACTCACTACAAACACTACATTTACTAAACACTCTGCACTACACACACACACTCTGCACTACATTCACTAAACACACTCTGCACTACACATACACTACATTCACTAAACACACTGCACTCACTACAAACACTACATTTACTAAACACTCTGCACTACACACACACTACATTCACTAAACACACTCTGCACTACATTCACTAAACACACTCTGCACTACACATACACTACATTCACTAAACACACTGCACTCACTACAAACAATACATTTACTAAACACTCTGCACTACACACATACACTACATTCACTAAACACACTTTGCGCTACAGACACACACTACATTCACTATACACATTTTGCTCTACACACACTACATTCACTATACACATTTTTCACTACACACACACACTACATTCACTAAACACACTCTGCACTACATTCACTATACACTCTCTGCACTCACTACAAACACTACATTCACTAAACACACTCTGCACTACACACACTACATTCACTAAACACACTTTGCACTACACACACACACACACTACATTCACTATACACACGTTTCACTCACTACAAACACACTACATTCACTATACACACTACATCCACTAAAAAACACACACTCTGCATTCACTACACACACTCTGCATCTAATGCATGCATACAAACATTACATACATTACACAAAACGTACAATCTGCATCCACTATATGCACTGCATCCATGACACACATACTGCATCCACTATACACACTGTATCCATGACACACATACCGCATCCACTATACACACTGTATCCATGACACACATACCGCATCCACTATACACATTCTACATCCACTATACACACTGTATCCATGACACACATACCGCATCCACTATACACATTCTACATCCACTATACACACTGCATCCACTACACACACACACACTTCATCCTTGTGGGCGGACTCGGGGCTGGCCCCGGGGGCCCAGATCTTGAGCTGTGTCAGGGGCCCTAAAATTTCTGATGGCAGCCCTGCAGGGGAGGGATTATCCTGTTTTGTGTGGGAGTGTCATGGGCGTGTTTGACTGTGTCCATAAATGTATAAAAGCAGGCCATCAGGCCAGATTAAAGCATTACAGCTTGTACTTACAGAACTATGTGTCGTCTGGTTACTGGGAGGGGAAAGGGCTAATCACTACTCCAGCTTGTTTCAGCATGGAGGATTCAGCAGGGAAAGTCCCTGTAAAGACTAGAGCTCCCAGGACTGAGTGTCGTCCCAGTGCCTGGGAGTGGATAGAGCAGGTTCCCCATTCGGCTCCAGGACAGAGTGGTTCCAGGACCCCAGTCAAGTCATGGCGACTGGGGGCGGGAGTGCTGCTGTTTGTCCCCTGTTCCAGTTAGGAAGTGGTCCTTTGTTTAGGTACCCAGCCGGGGTACAGGGAGCTCCGTTACAAACTCTATTAAAGGGACACCTAGATCACTTCAGCTCATTGAAGTGGTCTGGATGCAGTGCCCCTGTCCCCTAAACCCTGCAATGTTAATCATTGCAGTTTATGAAAAACTGCCAGAATTACCTCGCAGGGTTAAGATTGCCTCAATCAGACAGCCACTAGAGGTACTTCCTGGTGGTTAGGAGACTTTTGTCACCTAATTGACACTCTGCTTGATGACATCCAGGACATCCAGTGTTAGTAAATTCTCCATAGGAAAGCATTGCAGCAATGCTTTTCTATATGGAGGGCCTAATCTTCAGAGGGGCCCCGGAATTGAGTAAGTACAGTAAGGATTTATTAACCATTACACTGTGGGGGATGGGGCAGCACTATAGCCTTTAATGTTTATTTTGCAATTCCACAACTTGTACAATTTGCACTCATTGTTTATCATAATCCATTAAAAAACAAAATTCTTTGTAGAGATACTTACACTTCAATAGCCATTGGAATTATACTAAAAAAACTCTAGTTATTTAGAGACACTATAGTCACCAGAACAACTACAGCTTAAATTTAGTTAAGGCAGTGTTTACATTACAGCTTAGGAACACCTCCAGTTGCCAATTTTCAGAGGACCACTAGAAGTGCTTCCTGGGTCAGTGCTGCACAGTGTGCATGCACCCTCTGCATGCAGACACTAAACTTTCCTAATAAAGATGCAGTGATACAATTAGGAAATGCTCACTGGCCAGGACGCTGCTGGGCTCTGCCCCAGCCAGCCTCCTTGGCTGAGATCCTCAGAATTGACGATCTCAGCCAATCCCATGTTTTCTCTTTGGGAAAGCATTGTGATTGGCTGAGATCATCAATCCTAATGATGACAGCCAAGGAGGCGAATCAGCGGCGGATCAGGGGCAGAGCCAGCGCCGGCGGACCCGTGTAGCGAATTCTAGCTTTTCAATGGGGGCAGCACTCTATATAGGGTCAAGAATACACGTTTGTGTTATTGACCCTGTGACAGATCACCCTGTCTCTGGATTATAATTACTATGTTTCGCTCAACTATGTGTTTAGGACATTGCATTTCCCTTTGTTTTATTATTATTTCATTCACCTACTGAACAAACACCCGAACAACTAGACCACCCATATGCGGAGTGTGCCACTCATTAAGCTCTGTCACCTCTTTAACACTCCTAAACCGCAAACATTCTAAGCGGTCAGCTGGGTGGTCGACGTTTGGTATACGAACATGTGTCGGCGGCCATCTTTAGCCATGAACACAAAGAGCGGTGTTTGGCCGCTGAGTGCATGGAACCCAAATCGGACACTTGACGGTGCGAACACCGGTGGAACTTCCCCTTCCATCAAAGTTTGGTTTAACGTATGGGAATTAAAAGACGTTTGGTAGGAGCAAGCTCCCGAATGAGAGACATAGACGGAGCGTACCCACAAACCGCTACGTTCGGTATTTTGAGTATATTGTGTATTCCCGAAATTATGACCTTTATGGGAATCACGAACCCCGGAAACGATCTGGGTGATTTTTAATTATCGATTATATCTCTGGCACAGATGAAGGATTAACCTATTTTGTGTGGCTCTATGGGACAACTGGTTTAATAGCAGCCACAACTGGCCTTATATGCATGTCCCCATGCAAGGGGTTTTCTATAACATATTCCAGGGGCATTGCCCAGTGGACCTGAGAGGGGACTATGGCAAAGTACACACTGTAACATTGGCTCTCAGATCCAGGACACACCAACACAAAATAGCTAAATCCCTGCCCTGTGTCTGAGAGAAGATTGAGTCAGGAACTGTACTAAACTCAATTATCTCCAGGCACAGAAAACATAAATTTTAGCAGTATCCCAAAAGTACCCCAAAAACCCATGGAAAACCCACAAGAGTCACATCCCCTTATAGCCCAGATCTGGGTGACCAACATATCCAAAAATCACCCAGATCAGTTCAGGGGTTCGGGATTTCCATGGAGCTCATAATTTGACTGTCCACACACGATGCATCCATGCCTAAAAGAGTTCAATGAAATCAGGCTGTGCATTTGGTCTCTTTTGGGAATACACAATATTGATCTACACACCAAAACTGCTGCATTGAGCTAAAGTTGTTTTGGTGACTATAATGTCCCTTTAAACATTCTAAGGTCCAGTAATACTTTGTTTCTGTTTACATATTCCTGACCTATACTTATAAGTTGGGTTGTGTAGCCTTGACAAACGTGTGCCCAAATGGCCTTGCTTCTCCTTCCCTACCAACCTCGTCTCCGTGATGAGTGTGACACTGATAGTTGTGTAATTTTTAAACTCCACTTCATGCCCAAAGTAATGTGTATAGTCTACAGATTTTAATTTAGGCGCAATGCAACTATCAGTGTCACACACATCACGGACACGAGGCGGGTAGGAAAGAGAAGTAAGGCTATCAAGGAACATAATACTGGCGTACTGGTATGATACCATTTAGTAGACAATGGCAAAGAAGGTATGGAGACTAGCTACCTGACTGGTAGCCAGGTGACCAATATTTGCATTAAATCACTACTTAGTAGTGTTGAGCAACCATGCACATATTAAGCAAATTGGAGACAGTGTCAGCGTTTATCCTGTTCTTGGCAACATAGGGCTTCAGTTTTATCTTCATATCATGCCTGTTTGGTTTTCTGAATTTTATAACATGACAGAAGGCTTCATATTTGCTTAAGTCTCTCTTTACTAGAACTCCACAGCAGCACATTAACATAGATAGAAACAACCAATCAGAAAAAATCTGAAAAAAGTAAGGAACCATAAAAGTCCCCTCCCAACTAACTACTTCCTCTTTCTTTGCTGCTCCAAATCAAGCACAGGTCAGAGTACCACTGCCTCCTATTTCTTTATGGGTGGTTGTGGGATATGCATTTTACTGATTGATTTGGTGTATTTTATGCCTTTCTCTTGTGTTCCCTAGTTATTTATACCTGTTTCCTTGTATTCCCCCCGTTTTCTTTTAGGGCTGAAGGGGTTTATTTTCTTCCCCTCTCTTTCAGGGCTACCTCTACCCTTCACTTTCTGTCTTTCTGCTCTGGGTTTTATCCCTGTTTTCTCGCAGTCGGCGGGGAGCGGTTTAGTGAACCGCCTCCCATTCTGCCTCGACTGCCAGGGCAGCGGAGTACTCCGGTGGCCCCACGTGTAGCTCTCGCAGGCCGATTTCTCAGCTGCGCGGGAGCTACCCCATCCTTCTATCCCACTCCCACGCTCCCCGAGCCACAGGAAACGTTGTTCTTTCATGGCCGCGGGTAGCTTGGGCGGTGAGGACAGGGCAGACCGGCCACGTGGGAGCGACAGCTCCTGGCCTCGTTTTGTGTTCATCCCCACCCCGCAGGGCCCCCTCTGTACCAGGAACCTGTGGGGGAAGTTGTTTTTATCATATCCTGATTCCAGGTTATTACTTACAGGGGTTGTTTGTTGGGTAATTGCCCTCTTGTCTAAAGTATGTTTAGAAACTAAACCAGATAGCACAGAGGAATTAGGTTTTAGATTTAGGGTGGGAGGCCCACCTGTGGGAGGCCCACCCAGAGGTTATTCAGTTTCCCTTTCCTCTTAGGCCTCTGTTGCATGCCTGCATTCCATTCCACTTTATAGGCCATGTTTTGCCATTTTGCTGTATGGTTAGTTCTCTCTGCGGCCCATCCCAGGGGTCTGACCTTCCCTGGACTGGGCCCACTTTTGGCCTGCCTTCTCAGAGTCCTATATTAGTCTGCTGTGTCTGCATTCCCTACCAGCCTGCTTTGTCTGCGCCCTGTTTTGGCCTACTTTGCCTGTGCCTCACTGATTGGCCTGCTTTGTCTGTGCCCTATTGATTGGCCTGCTTTGTCTGTGCCCATTGACTTGTCCTGCACTGTCTGTGCCATTGCCTCTGGATGCCCGGCCTAGCAGTTTCATACTCACGCTTGTGCCTTGCATGCACTGTCCAACTTGCCTCTGCCGCTATATGGGGTGCTGCCTCGATTATGCTACTGGTGACACTTGTCCTTTGTGTCCCTAGGGGTCACATTGCCTATGACTTTAGATTATAGAGCCCTCTACTCAAGAGCAGAACTTACAGGCAATGATCAATGCGGCGGTGGCCGCCTCTGTGGAAAACTCCCTCAAACACAACAGGAGTGGGGCTCTAGAGGGACCCCTCACACGGCAGACAACTCGGCTGAGTCAGACTCTCCTAGGAGAGATCAGGCAAGTGCGCAGAAGCACTATTGGAAGGGTGAAGGCCCTGAACCACGCTCCCGGAAGGGTAAGGCTCCGGCGCTTTCAGACTCACCTGCCCGACACCACCGCCTCTCAGGTGAAGGGGAGGAGGTCACCATACCCCCCACCCATGGCCGTCCTGGATGAATGGCGGGCAGACCAGTCCCCCTCGGAAGAGGAGGATGGTTGGGGCGAAGATTATGAGGACGATCCCAGATGGCACAGTGATGCTGGGGAAGCTTCCACACTAGGAGCGACAACTGCCTTAGCTGGAGGTTTCTTTAGCTCTATTTTCCTGGTGAGGAAAAAAAGTCTGGAGAATTCCGCCCGGAGATCAACCTGAGAAACCTAAATGCCTTTGTGGTATACCATCATTTCAAGATTTCCATCTCCTGCGGGACCTCCTCCGCCCAGGAGATTGGATCACAAGGCTGGATTTGAAGGACGCCTACCTCTCTGTTCCAGTGGACCCTGAGTGCCAACGGTTCCTCTGTTTCCTCTGGAAGGGCAAACCTTGCCAGTTCACCTGTCTTCCATTCGGTGCCAGCTCTGCTCCGTGGTGCTTCACCAAGCTGTTGAAACTGGTGACTGCACGCCTTCGATCAGAGGGCGCCCGTTGTATCTACCTGGATGATCGGCTGATCTTCTGCGAAGAGCCCTCCAGACTGAAGTGTCAGACGCACTCTGTGGTCTCCTTATTCGAATCCCTGGGTTTCGTGGTCAACCAGGAAAAGTTGGCTCTCCGTCACAGGTAGTCGAGTTCTTGGGTTTCGAAATAGACGCAAAGGAATGTCTCATATGCCCCCCTCTGTCCAAGATATCGACCATTCGAAAGGAAATAAGGAATATTCTACATCAAGACCGGATCCCACTATGGATGTTAGCACGTGTGGAGCGTTTCCTCTCCGCTTTGATCCAGGCGATCTACCCGGAATTTATGCATAATTAAATGTGACTATGGGTGATGAATAGTGACACTCTGATTTAAGGAAAAACATAGGGAGAACTGTGTACATATGTTTTATAAAAGGAACAAATTTGAGGAACATACTTAAAAATATACAAATAACTGCATAAAACCTCATGCGTACGGTTAATGAAAGTGCAAGAGGGATATAACAGGACCGCATATGATCGATTAGGAAAAACTAAAAGCTAGTAAAACAGCCGTACGTACGTGTTTCGGCTAATGAACGTACCGTATGTAAGAAACAGACGAACATAGGTGAGTATAAGTGGTCGGTATTTAATACTAACGAAAGAAAAACGAACGAGTGTGTACTCTGTGGTCGGCTAATAGCCGCATGAACACAGAAGTACATGAACAGCAGAATTATACGAACGGGTACATAATATAGGGAGCCTATCCCTGCGTTTTTAGGCCCGAACGGGGGAAATAGCCGAACGCCGGATAACGAGTAAGGAATACAGCGGGGCAGCCGGTGGACGAGCCCAGAGGTCGGCGGCAGGAGCTGCTGAAGACAGAGGCAGGACTGACGGGAACAACGACCAGAAGTGCAGGTAACTATGGAGACAAACAGCTTGCATGACAAAGGTAAGTAGGGGGGGTAGGGTTTATATAGGATATAGGATCATAACTCCTCCCACAAATTCAGGCCAAATGGCCTTCCAACATACGGGATATATATTTGGGTATCCTGTTCCATATATACACTTTATCCTATTCAAGGGTCTACTCAGGTGTGACACAATGTAATATTGGTTAATTAATTAATTACTTGGCTAATGTATTGGGCCAGAGCTGATTGTGATCCACTATTTATTGGTGTATGTTTCATTTTGCAGGTTTAGGGTGGCATTTAGAACAGCGTTTGCACTTCAGACCTCATTATCACTTGTCAGTGAGGGGGGGAGAGTTTAATCCTAACAACTAGTGGGGAGTTCCTCGTTGTACAGATTATGACATACACTCCTTTTATTACCATCAGGTATAGGCCTCTCCTTCCACTATTTACTTTGGGTGGAAGTCTCAGTTCTGTGTTGGGTTGTGACCAATTTCTGATCTAACTGACATGCAAGTGGGTTACAGGTACTTTTTGCCTAATTTCCCCACAACTCCCCCCCATAGGTTAATTATTACTGGCTTATTTAGGATCTTGTCGGCCACTATTATTAGACCTTTCTGGCTTATTTTGCCTCAGTCACAGTGGTCCCACGAGGCCAACACCCTTCCTCCACGCTTGAGGTATATTCGCCCCTCGGGCTAAATCATAGATAGCTGCCTCCCAGAGTTGCATAGAGAGGGCCTCCCATGTCACTCCCATTCTGTCTTATGCTTTAATTGTCACGAGAGGCCAACATTCCGCCACAACATTTCAGTGGGTAAAAAATTCCCTTGCATATAGTTAGAGCCTCTCAAGCCACTTGACATCTAGTAGAGCCTCACCTATCAATGTACCTAGTAAATTGCTTTGCCACTTGGCACTAGATAGCCAGCCAGTGATCCAAGTGGTTTGGTTACTGATTTATGTTTTGATATTTCTTTTAGTATGTCTCAGATACCTGAAGAAGTGGACAATTTATCTCTCCCTAGTATGGTCCATGTCACCTTCTCGGAAGGCCGACACCGGTAGCCCTACTTCTATCAGGTCATGGACCATTCCCCGGATCACAGCGGAACTTCAAAGACGCAGTATTCCTTTCCCTGCCACAGTCCGAAAAGCAGAACTATTTAAACTTATGCGGATAAGTAATGAAAACTCCGGGGCTGGAGAAGGGAGAAGTGGTCCCGATAATAATTCGGATCTTCACGCCATGATGGCCTTACTTGTGGCTTCTATGGGGACTTTGTAAATGGCTCCCCCTGCCACCCGTACTGCTATATAGTCTCCCATGAGATGTTCCTTTGCAACTAGGTGGTTCCCTTCCATCCGCTTCCATCCGCTTTCCTTCTATATGGACCACTTGTCGATGACCTTGGCGGTTGTCTGAGGCCGCTTGCACCGGGTTCACTTCGTGGAGGGCGCCTAGTGGTTCTTCCATCTGTGTGGGGGTGGAAGGCTGGGCAAATGCTCCTGTCTGATAGCAGTGTACTGCTGCTCTAGGGACAGGTGGTTGTCCTTGGTTGGGCCATGATGGGCGGGCCCTGTTTCGGGGACAATCTCTTTGTACATGTCCTAGTTGGTTGCAGGTATGGCATCGGAAATGTTCCCGGTTGTTGTATCTGGGAGGCTGCTGATGGTAGGCCCCTCCTGGCTGGGGAGGGTCGACCATGTTAGGTCTGTGGATGCTTGTCTGAGGCAATACTTTAGATGCTGGGTGCTGCTCCCGCCTGGTGTCCTGGTGCTCGTCAGCTAGTTTAGCGGCTTCTTGTAAGGTACAGGGTTTACGATCCCTTACCCAGTTCTGCAGTTCCCGGTAATAATCCCTTGTAGAACTGTTCCAATAGTAACAGTTGCATGATATCCTGCTGGGTGGTGGCTTGTGCTGCCTCAACCCACCCGGTGGCTGCTCGTTGTAGGCGATGTGTGAACTCAGCGTGTGAGTCCTTCTCCTGCTGAGTCCCTCAGGTGTAATGGCATATTGTGCTAGGAGGGCTTGTTTTACCTTCTGGTAGTCCCTGCTGTCCTCCTCAGATACGGCTCTGTACGCTTCTGCTGCGCGGCCTGATAGGTTACCAGCTAGCAGGGGTACTTGATCATGAGGGCTGATCACATGCAATTTGCATAACCTTTCAAAGTCCTGCAAATAGCCATCAATGTCGCCCTCTGTGTCCGTAAAGGCTTTAAAAGCTTGGTAGGGAATCTTTGCTTTCCCTGGCAGGATGTGAACAGGCGCTGTGGCCCCTTCCCCTGCTTGCTGGTTCATCTGCGACCTTCGAAGCATGATGTATTCCTGCACATCTGTATAAACCCTGTCAGCCATCTGGTCAGCTAGGGCTGGTGGAAATCAAGCCATCCTGCTCCTATATTCCTTAGCAAATTCTGTTTGCTCCTCCTCCCTTGGAGGTGCTGCAGCAGCTGCGGCTCTGTCTCCTTCCATGAGTTCTGCGATTAGAACAGCCTTTGCTTTGTTGCTTGCTATTCTCCCTCTCGCGTCTAATAATTCCTTTCATGTGTTCCGTTTCAAAAGGGTATAATCCGTTTCCATTCACCGGCCGTTTGTGTTTTTCTCTGTATTCCTTAATTCCGGTTTCATCCGAATGGTTTAACTCACGGATTGTTGTTTCTTCCTTTCAGTTCGTTTAAATTCCTGCCGAACGCTTCTTGCTGTGTAGTTAAGATCCCGTCGCTTGCCACCAATTGTAGCGGAGTAGAGGTATTATCCAAGGTATCTCTGCTGGTAGACAGGAAAGGCAATCCAAACGGGTACAAGACAGGTAGCGTAGTTACAATCCCTTCCCTCCAAGAACTAGACGACACATAGCTTGGAGGTCAACTGAGGTTTTAATTACACACTTCCAGTATTTATGGGATTTCCCATGCAAGGGGTTTCCCTACAGACAATTCAGGGGTTATACAATAGGGGACTACATGGGAAACTGAACAATCTGGATATTTCTCCCATAATACACTGCTGCACGAGAGGGGCTCTCCCACTAGAATATACAGTTAAGTGGATTATCCCCTCGTGCAGCAGAACCAATATTTCACATAAAAATACATAACTTGGATATTATTTGTCAGATTTAAACGAATGGACGTTCGGTAGATAGCTGGGGTCTGAGCGCACAGACCGCACAAAATACACATATTTTCTAAGTTCCCTTCAAACTACCGAATGACTCCATAGAAACACATTACCGAAGGACCGGGGCTCCCGAACGGCTTGGAAGTCCAGCGGTATTCGTGCCGCCGAGTAGCCGATTTTAGTTCCAGACGCTCGACGACCAAATACCGCTGGGCTAACAAAGGATCCAAGATGGCCGACCGCCGCGTGGTCGGTAGCCGAACGACGGCCACCCTGAATCCTCTTAATTTACCGATTGCAACAATGTTGCAATCCTTAATGAGAGCCACGCAACCTCCTGAGGGTGGTCTTCATTCGGCAGTTTATTCGTTTCACGAACAGAGATGGAATTCACTGTTCGTGGAACGATTACATGAATGCCGACGGGTTTTTATGCCGCCCGCATGCGAACGCCATAGACCTGTAACACATTTTACACATGCATACCCTTGGTTCTTAAAGTGGTACATACATATTAAAGAAAATACAGTTTTAAAGTGGCTGCTGCTGCCACATATAACATATTTATTTATTTACATTTTAGGATCCTGGGGGGCTGCCTGATTGCTCAGACAGTCCCCCTGCTGGCAGCTCCATAGACTTCTATTGCGGCCATGTGATCATGGTGATCACATGACCCTGCAGGGCCGGAGAGGACGGAGCTGCAGCAGGGAGACTCCTGGGATCTCGGGCAGTCCCCCTGGACCGGGATCGCTGGTCCAGGTGAGTACCCGGGTAATTTAAAACTGTCATTAACTGCCGTTTTTGTCGGGCGTACCCTGCACGTCTGAGGTCAGGAAGGGGTTAAAGTTCAATTTACAGAGCAGGAGATAAATACTTGTAAAGTAAGTTACATCTGATTGGAAGAGCATAGGGTAATAAAGTTAATAACAAATATGTATTAAAAAAAAACCTATATGGTCCCACTTACATGGTACGGAGCCAGTTAGAATAGCTGGCACAGACTTTAGAGGCTTTATGAATAGAAGGATGAGGTGGTTGATCCTTAGAGATCAATGAAGTGCAGTTCCCAGCTTTCCTTGGAGCAACTTTCCGCTTACAAACTCCAGAATACCAATTAGGTGTAAGGGTAACAATTTATTAAAGCACCATTAAAACATAAAATCTCATAAGTATAAAATCATATAGTCCACCTCACTTGACACGTTTCAGCAGATTAAGCCTGTCTCAAAAGTGTCGGTGTCCTTCTATGTCTTAGTATTCCGGCTTTCTAATGCAAAATTTGACGCCACTGTCTCCTTAAATCTGTTTCTCTTCTGGGTTTTACATCCGTATCGTCAGAGCGTTCGTGTGGGCGTTCCCGGAAATCTTTCTCTTCTGCATCCCTGACGTCAGTGACTGATTTTCAACATGCACACCCTCCGTACAAAGTCACTAGATGTCAGGACGCACCTCTTGTTGCATCTCAATGTGATTTGGTGGGCAGGAACAGGATTCCTAAAACCTCCCCCTATTCCTTACCCACTAGAGATCAAGTCCCTTCTTATTCTTATAGGGTATCAAACAGGCGTGTTAACGGAGTATATAATAAACCCACATTTTCTTATAGTTAAATGCAAAAAATAAGCCCATAGATACATATTTAAATATTCTGTAGGCAATACCTTCTGTATCATTATACATAAGAATTAATTTAAATGAATTAGAAAAATCAATGAATTCATCAATAAAAAGTTGGAAATAATCAAATCGCTATTTTATGTAATGAAAAAATGTTTTACATCTAAAATATATATAAATAGATAAATGTTAGTAGGTAAATACTACTAAGTAGGAGAACTTTCTACCACCACGAGAATCCCCTGGTGATTCATCTACTTTCCTTCAAACTATAAAGAACACCTATGCAACTGGTCTAGTTCCTGCTGTGCTCACTTCTGGAATTCTTCTGTTAAGTGAGGGTTAATCTCATATGACCAATCCATGTCATATTAAATGCAGAGTTGTGGCAACTGACATTTAATGTGAATAAGTGCAAAATAATGCATACTGTGTGTAAAAACCAAAGGACAGAGTATAGAATGTTTGATACAGTCTTAACCTCAACATCTGAGGAAATGGATTTAGGAGTAATTCTTTCAGATGGCTTAAAGATAGGCAGACAATTTAAAACAGCAACAGGAAATGCTAGCAGAATGTTTGGTTGTGTAGGGAGAGGTATTAGCAGTAGAAAGACGGAAGTTCTAATGCCATTGTACAGAACACTGGTGAGACCTCACTTGGAGCATTGTACGCAGTACTGGAGACCATATCTTCAGAAGAGTATTGATACTTTGGAAAGAGTTCAGAGAAGGGCTACTAAACTGGGAATCAACACAGTAAAGGAGGAAACTATACTTAAAAGAATAACTACCATCAAGAGGAAAAAGTCTTAAATTAGAGAGCAAAGGTTTAAAAATATCAGGAAGTATTACTTTACTGAGAGGGCAGTGGATGCATGGAATAGCCTTCCAGCTCAAGAGTCAGAGGTCAACACAGTGAGGGAGTTTAAGCATGCGTAGGATAGGCATGAGGCTATCCTAACTATAAGATAAGGCCAGTGACTAATGGAAGTATTTAGAAAATTGGGCAGACTAGATGGGCCGAATGGTTCTTATCTGCCGTCACATTCTATGTTTCTATCTTTCTATGTGCTATCAGTAGCGCCTGAAGTAGAATTCTTGCTTTTGGCTAGGGCTAGAACATTAGCACATTTTGATGACATCAGATGTCAATTTGTTTGTTAACAAGCTGGCAATGAAGTGTCTGAATTAAAAGGGAGTAGGTGTGCCCGATTTCTGGAACCATTGTTTTTCAGACAGGAGAAAGCTTTAAGGACAAATTAAAGATAAATTAAAATAAAATAATAGAAAGCTGAACCAATGTAGCAAGTTTAATGAATAATCACCAGTGGCTGAGGATTTGATATCACTAATTAAAATATTATGGTTAACAGTGCAAAAACTAGGAAAATAGTTATAGAATTGTCAGTCAATACAATATTTTTCCCTTAAAAAGTTTTTTCTTGATTTTCAAATTTCATTGTCATTGTGATTGACAGCAGACAATTACGAGTGACAATGAAATTTGAGTAGGTGACACAATTTCATAGCAATAAGATTAAATCTCTTCAACAATATTGACTTTCAGTAACTTGTTCAAAAGCAATAAAAAAATGAAACCACACACACACACACACATATATATATATATATATATATATATATATATATATATATACAAAATGTGCCAGCGCTCATGGGCTTTTCAAAATAAAACCAAACCTTCTAGTTCATTATACTTGCATTAATCAAGTACTTCAGTTCACATACTTTTAGGACAGTAGAACATACTTTTAGGACAGTAGAAACCGGAACAGTAAAAAATAAGACAAATTATAGAAAATAAAAGGACAATTAACTTACCCAACCCAATCATGTCATTTATTGCCAGCGTGTTGCCAGTGGGAGTGCGCATGCATATAATAAGCATGTCCCTTCCAGCGTGTTAGCGTTCCATGTAATCCAATCACCTAGGTAACTAGCTATGCTTCCTAGTCAAAGTGAGAAAAAAATGACTACCCATGTGAAACTATGTTGCTACGTACTCTAACACTGTAACCAGTATCCCATAAATAGCAATGTGCTTCAAAATTAAAGGGACACTATAGTCACCTGAACAACTTTAGCTTAATGAAGCAGTTTTGGTGTATAGAACGTGCCCCTGCAGCCTCACTGCTCAATCCTCTGCCATTTAGGAGTTAAATCCCTTTGTTTATGAACCCTAGTCACACCTCCCTGCATGTGACTTGCACAGCCTTCCATAAACACTTCCTGTAAAGAGAGCCCTATTTAGGCTTTCTTTATTGCAAGTTCTGTTTAATTAAGATTTTCTTATCCCCTGATATGTTAATAGCTTGCTAGACCCTGCAAGAGCCTCCTGTATGTGATTAAAGTTCAATTTAGAGATTGAGATACAATTATTTAAGGTAAATTACATCTGTTTGAAAGTGAAACCAGTTTTTATTTCATGCAGGCTCTGTCAATCATAGCCAGGGGAGGTGTGGCTAGGGCTGCATAAACAGAAACAAAGTGATTTAACTCCTAAATGACAGTGAATTGAGCAGTGAAATTGCAGGGGAATGATCTATACACTAAAACTGCTTTCTTTAGCTAAAGTAATTTAGGTGACTATAGTGTTCCTTTAATAGGAAAATCTGTGGATTGGTAAATGTTCAGTGCTTGGAGGTTTTATGTATTGCTACTAGAAGCATTCAAGGCCAACTATGTGCTTATATGTAGTGCCCTATTGGACTTAAAGTGCACAGTGCTAGATAGGTGGAATGTTCCATGTGAAAAATAAAATAAAAAAATACAATGTATAGAAAATTAAAGTGACAGAGTCTAGTATTAAATAATCCCGTGTGAGCCATGTTATTAATTTCACCATTAAATCTGTTAAGAAATAAACATATGCAAAATATATACATTAAAAAAATAAAAGTACATATAATTGAAAAATATGATGATCATATATCCATATTTATAAAAATGAAGTATACATAATTTTTTTGTCTAGGCCCTTAGTTTGTATTGTTTCCACTTCAGATATCAAGAATGTTTCTTTATTTCTCTATCAATCGACAAGGGCACATTATTTTATAAATAACTTGATCCATGTTGAATGTAATCTGATGCTTTATATAATATTTCCTTCCTGTGTGTGGATGACAGAAATTCTTTCCAGAGGTCATATGGCCACAGGAGACCCCCTGAGCAACTGAAGTGCTCACATTTTAAGGTCGTGTGAACTCCTGCATGTAACTGTGGACCTGATCCATCCAGACTAATAAGTCCTGCAAATTTGTATTCATCTTAAAACACATCAGTGGTAATTGTTGAAAAGTGTCAGATAATGTCAGTTTGAGCAAATTCTTCTTAAGTGAAGACCTCAGTTTATGGGTTGCAGAATTGAAAGTCATGAGGAGTCATATTCTTTGGTTTCTCTGCCTCTTGGATTGTATTTGGTAATTGCTTGCCCTATGTATAGTCTTTTGCAAATTGTAATTTTATTATATCCTCTTTGTAAACATTTTTTGTACATACGTTGCAGTTTCTCTTCCTTTTTGTTCCCATTTGAATTATTCCTAATTGCTTTAAGGATGTCAAATATCTATTTGAAAGTTGAGGATGTGGACTGGAATGATGTAAAATAGTATTCTGGTCTGTCGGCTTCATGTATAAGGTATATCCGAATGTGAGTCTTTGATACAAATTTCCAAGTCCAAATATAGATTTGTTTTTTGTTTTCATTTAAATTCACTGTTAGATTAACCAGGGTTGGTAATTTGTTGATGTAATTAACACAATATTGTGTTCTTTCTTACTCCCTCTCCATAAGATGAGGATGCCATCTATATACTTATAATACCCCGTAATATATTGATTACATTTCTACAGAATTATTTATTTTTTAGAACTGGAACATATATGTATTGGCGTACATGGGCACCATAACTGCTCCCATAAAAGTGTCTGTCTTCTGCATTTACCAGTTTTGTTCAAGCCTAAAGTAGTAGTAAAGTAGTAAGGGTCGGGGCCACCATCAGAGGGTGACAACAATGTGCAGCGGCAGAATTGTCGCCGGTGCAGCTGCACCGAGGCATGCATGCTGATAGGGCACACCGGGTGGCCCACGCATTAAGGGCCACCCTATGGACTTTATATCTTCAGGGGCCTGGTCAGCGCTGCGGTTGTGTAATAGCGCGACCGGGCCCCTTTAAAAAAATTGCAGCCGCAAGTACTGCTGGGAGGAAGTGACGGCTGGTGACGGCTGGTCACTTCCTCCCAGCTTATTCTGTGTGATAGGAGAGAGAGGCCGTGAGGACAGGAGAGCCAGCCGACTCCCATCAGCCCCAGCCACCCTCCTGCAATGAAAAGGTAAGAAAAATTAGCTATGTGTGTGTATGTCAGTATGTGCATGTATGTGTATGTATGTATGTATGTCAGTATGTATGTATGTCAGGATGTCAGTATGTATTTCTGTCAGTATATATGTCAATATGTATATATGTCAGTATGTATGTATGTCAGTATGTATGTAATTATGTCAGTATGTATGTATCTGTATGTATGTATATATCTGTATGTATGTGTATGTATGTATGTATGTGTATGTATGTGTATGTATTTCAGTATGTATGTGTTTGTATGTCAGTATGTATGTATGTATGTATTTGTGTGTGTGTGTATGTATGTCCTTATACGTGTGTGTGTCTGTATATATGTTAGTATGTGTCTGTGTGTATGTTTGTGTCATGGTGTGCATGTCTGTTTCAGTATGTGTTTCTTTTAGTATCCCTTGTAGTAAGGGCAATGGTTTGTGATTCTCTCTTGCCTTTCACTCCCTCCTCATGGGGGATAATTGTATAGATATTTTTTTTACATTTAGTGTTACAAGTGCGATACCTTCCGGTAGGATATGCAACAAAGTAACGTCATACCATAGCCCCGATAAGTTTGTTCGTGCTCCAATATCACAGTGGACAAGAAATAGTACTACTGAAGGTTGCCTCCTCCCCTTTACCTCAGCTACAGGGAGTAGACTACTAGAATTTGGCATTACCCACCTCGCTGTGGAACAACTTGAAACATCTACAAAATACTCACACATAGTCTAGACATCTTTTGATAATTTGAGATCCATGGAAGATGTATTTAACACAGAGGTTGAGTCTCTCTCTCTCTCTATATATATATATATTAGCTTTCACCAGGCCAGTTGTGAGAATGTTGCTGATTTGAAATCCATGTGCCAATTGTCTTGCTTTATAGTAATCTGACAGATACAATCTGTGCAGATTCAGATCCATTTTTTTCTTAAGTAATTAAAACAATTTTAAATATAGATCCCTTTTATGACAGGACGTGTGTGTCAACGTCATGGCGCAAATTATGTTACAGTAGTACGGATTTAATGGCCCCTCACGTTTTGGGGTAGGGATATAAGCCTAACAGCCACATTATAAATAGTTTGGTGAAGCTAGGTTCTATGCCCTTTTGTGGTTCCTTGTTGGTCCCAATAGCACATTTATATTTGTCTTTTCTGGTTTTTGACTTGACTATTACTGACTATTATACTTTCTGGTATATTTGACCTGGTCTTTGTCCCTCAAATTCCTGCTTTCTTGCTCCCTCATATCTGTATTGTCTTTTTTTTTTCTTCATTTTTTTGGACAATCTTATTTTTTTAGATTATGCAGTAGCACATGACAAGGTAGGCATTTCAAGTATAATGTCACAATATGATGCATTATGTACCGTAACTAACAGGATATTTTGTGTAGTCAGAGTTGCGATGTCTCACTGGTAACGTTTTAATGGGGCGAGTTAAAACATATTCGTGTTAGCTTCTCATATCAAGAAGATAGCAATACAAGAGGCAGTATGTAAATCGCAAGGCAATTCAATATGCTACATCTGGATTGTCTTTTGACTATTTTCTGTCTAGTTACATATAGCCCAGTAACTCTAAGGACCAATAATATGCTATATTGTACCATCTTTGGGTTTACATACTGTGTGTTTGGTTATACATTATTGTGACACTCTACTGGAGGCCTGAGATGTTGGTTATCCCTAGGATTGCACTCTTCTGGGCAGTGATCTCAGATGTTTCACCCAGAACCTGCTAAACCTACCTTTCCAACGTAAGTTTACAGCCCCAATTGCTCGTATCATAACTAGGACTGTCTAGCTCCCCTTTCAGTCCTTGGTATGTGTCCACCTTCTCATATTCCTTCTTCTTGATGTTATACTGACTGGTTATTGCAGCATCCACCACCACTGCCGTCTTCCATCAATTGTGTACTGCCGTGATGTCAGGTTGGTTGTTCCGTACTTGCTTGTCTGTCTGGATTTGGAAGTCACTCTTAGCCCTATCATTCTCCACTGCCCATTGTTGTATATCCCCTGCTTATCCATTGTACAGGACTGTGGTATATGTTGGTGCTTTTTAAATGTATAATTATTATCCTATGGATGTTATTTTTACTTCACATGAACACCAAAATCAAGCAACTTGCTAAATATTTTTGTGGCCAATTTTATAACATCTACTATATTGTCATATTATTGCTGATCACTATAACAATCTATGGTAATAATTTATTTTACCCCCATTTTTTCCTTCCTAATTTCTATGTCTTTCCTGGCTTTCTCTCGTTTATTTTTTTAGCACTTGAGGTCTCCATTTTTTACATATTTGAACGTTTCACTAAACATAAATTTCTTCTATGCTCAATCTTTCTTGACAGTGTACGTTTCACGTCCCAAGGTGTGCACCTTCAGGGCATCGCAAGTGATTAAGTATGAATATTACCACTATTTTACACATCATTACTTGGAAAATCAACTTTGAGCCAGCAGGAGTTTAAAGCAACTGCATAATGAATAGAAAACTAGGACAACTGATAACCAAAGGGACATTCAGCCAGAGCTTAAGTGTTCACTGCCGGGGGTAAATACCTGCTGAAATTAACGTAGCAATATTTACCAACCAATAAAAGTGACAAAGAAACAGAGAGAGACAGCTATTTCCAGAGTAACCCGAACAACAGGAAATTAAATATTGCTTCATTCTGTTTTCCTGAAAAATAGAACCAATACAAAGCTTGGGTCTCTAAATAAGGTGATTTAGAAACTAGATTAAAAAAAACCAAAAAAACTACTTAATCAAAGTAAAAAAAAAAGAAAAAGGTAATTGTGCTTGTTACAATTTTTTTTTCACAGTCTTTAATCTTGAAAAAACATGGTGTTATGAATTCATATTTCTTGCCATGCCTATTTTTCACAGACACTCATAAGACACTTTTATGAGTGGAACTTTATTTTTATGTATTATTTTTTGTGCCTATAGTTAATTAGTTATAACTTGGAGAAATACTAAGCTGGCTGGGTAGACGGTAGACTACACTGAACTGTGTAATTTTTAAAAAATGGCATATTACTGGTGAGAATCAACGATGGGATTCTCCTAATTTATTGGGAAAAAAATGTGGTACTGTGTATTCTCTCAAAACCATAAATTGAAGTGGGGAGTCTGAAAGTGGAAAATCTGAGAGTTTTATTCCCTAAACTGTGATTTGTCGAAAACGAAAGGATGCCTTCACATGTATTTCCCCAAATTACACTATTTTATATATCACAGTCCTTACAGATGATACACATTCCCAAAAAGGAATGTTTTTTATTTTATATTACCCACAGTGCATTGTTTTCCTCTTTAGTAAATTGCACACCCATTCCACTTTTCAAATCCTTTATAAAGCTGTGCTGGGCATAGAATTGAATTAGACCTCTAGTTTATGTAACCCTGACACAATGTTAGGGCTATTGTCTCTGAGGATGTTAAGTTGGATCTAACATCCTACATTTTCTACGATCAGGTTTAGCCAATTTCATGGCAGTAACACGTCTGTTTTAGATGCAAATATAAACTTGTCATAAACATAGGCTATTGGCCCAGCCGAGACAGTGGGGAGAGTGTGGACGTGAAAGGGTTAATGACACCAGATCCATGGTTACCTGTTGCTAATCCCAGCAACCACTAAATTACCCCTGCAATCCCTTATACACTAACACCCTAGTACACACTTTACTGCCACCACCAAGACTTTATATCCGGGTGTCTTCGGTTATCCCACACACAGTAGAATTATAGGATCACAACCTTACTTTACTGATCAGACATATATAATTAACCCTTTTGGTAACGTGTTTACCTGAGCTTTCCTCAGAAGAACAAAGACACAAGCTGATTACGTAAACATTTAATCTTACAAAAAGGATTCACAATGCTGAGTACAAAATACAGAAATAAATGATATACAGTAACACAGATAACAAATTGCAAAACAGTCCATAAAATAGGAGAAAACACAAGAAATCCTTACATATATTTACTCCTTATATATAATTCTTACACATATTTTATTTTATATATTGTTCCCATGTTTGGGGTATTTTATATTGATCATATTTGTATGCTTTCCCCCCTTTCCTTTTTCCTTGAGCTATTTTGATCATCTGCATGCTAGGATTATGCCTTGAACATTGTTGATAACCAATTCTAATGATAACAAGGAAAAACTGACTTGAAAAGAGATGGAACGCATTAATGTCGTAAGTGGAACGCACACGAACCCGGAAGTACCAGCGGTGGAACGCATAAACGCGTTGGTGATTGTAATAGCGTCAGAGCCGAAGTGACAGAGGAAACGGACTGACGTGTTTGGTTTATGGGCAAAGGGGGCGGGTTTCACGTACCCGTTTTCCGCGCCAAATTGCCTATTTAAATGTATACAGAGCTTGTATATGATATTGCACCTGAGGAAGACGTACTGTGACGTCGAAACGCGTTGTGCTCGTTGTTTGCATTACAGAATTTGGAATGTAAGGTTTTATATGTTTTTTAAATAAATGATACTCTTGTTATATTTCTAAATTGGTGTTTTGCCTGTCCTATTCCTCTCAAATTCTGAGGATCAAGCTCCAGCCTTGTGGACTTCAGTGGAAATTCCTCCCTAAGCGATTATACCTGAGCCAGTTTATCCATTAACAGGCTCCAACCCATGTGAGTGGGGCCATAAAGACTGCTATATTAGATCCACTTTCTATTGCAGTATTATGCTATGATTTCTTCTGTTTTTTTATGTATAGGATCTATTTTTATAGATACTCATTTTATTAAGGTATTTATCCTTATTCTATACATATATCTTAGGTGGATATACCACTAACATATATTTCTGTGTACCTATCACAAGCGCTGCACACTTTCCTGTATTGCTGTGTTATGTTAACTGTGGGACTTTGGTGATTAAATCCCACTAGTGTGTTTCAGCAGCTGTTTTCTAGCGCCACAAACTACACCTTCTGTTTGTTTTTTACAGTATAATAGTAGTCCATGAGTCCCAACTCAGTCCCTTAAAGGGCAATATCTCCCAGGGGCCATAGTCGCAGGGCAGGAGGCTAGCAACCAGGCTTCTCCAGTTCACAGTGGCAGGTTGGTTCCTCCACATTTCTCCCCTTTACCAACTAGACTAACACGGTATCTGACCTCCTGCCGGTCAGTGCCCTGGTTAGTCCAGCAACCCACCCACAAAGCACAAACAGCAGTACAGCCCACCCACAATAAAGAGTTACTACACCTGGGGTAGTGGGTAGCTTGTCCCTGTCCAGGAACTCCACCTCGGCTCTGGGGGTTACTGGCGCTCCGGATCAGTGGGTTGCTGAGTGGGCAGAGACCAGCGGTCTCTCGGCCCCGCTGCCAGCGCTACCATGGGAGTAGCCTGGTTGGAACCCAGTTGAGGAAATGTCATAGGCGGCTCCTCACTCTGGACCTGGTGTTGCTACTGGAGGGGAAGACAGGCTGTCTCCCCTTTGGATAAACAGCTGTGCTGCAGAGGGACAGGACCGACTGTCCCTACCCCCTGTGGTTTGGGCACAGAGACCACGGTCCCATCTGCACTGGTGTGGGGCTTATCATCTCCCCTTGGTGGGCTAGGCTGCCACTGGGAAGCAGGACCAACTGTCTGTACTCCTTGTAGCTTGGGCGCAGAGACCCTGGTTCCATCTGCGCCAGTGGAGAACTTAGTGTCTCCCCTTGGTGGGCTAAGCTGCCGCTGGGGAGAGGGGGTAACAAGCTCCTCTCCCTTACACAGTTTCAGCTGCTGGGGAGGGGAGACACTGCTCTCCACTCCCTGCATTTCACACTGCTGCTGGGGATCTGAGCCGACCGCCCAGCATCCCTGTAGCTCACCCTGCCGCTGGGGAGGGAGGACGCTGCTCTCCTCTCCCTGCTATGTACACTGCTGCTGGGGAGGGGATACGATGCTCTCCACTCCCTGCGCTTCACACTGCCGCTGGGGATCTGGGCCGACTGCCCAGCATCCCTGTAGGGCCGGTAGAGAGACCGCCGTCCCATCTCCACCTGCCATCTGTGGGTCTTCCCAGGACCAGTCTATGAGGTCCCTCATTTCTGGGGCTGGTTGGGGAGTAGATGGTACAGACCCCAGGTCCCCTGGTGACGGGCTTGGTGGTTGGGGAGGAAGGACGAAACTCAATGCTCCCAATGGTGTACAGTCCATAAGCCCCCTCAGGTTAGAATCAGGCAGGGTTACAGTATCAAATAGAAGGGTATAATCCTGTTTGAACTCCCCCTGCTCTGGTGGTACCTGCAGAGTATAAGATGACTTGCTGGAGCTGAACAGGTGCTGGTAATCCTGCTCCAGTTTCCATTCCTGGACAGCCATTTCAATCAGGTCTGGCCTTAGGTCTTCGGCCATAGGGAGATCCAGCACGGCCTCTCTGTCTTCAAATAGTTCCCAAAGCCGTGACTGCCGCACTCCCAAATTCCGGTTCTGCAAAGGTCCCCCATAATAAGCCAGGGCCATTATAATCCTTGCCCTCGGGTTTGTCAAATTTGGCCATTCCGGGAACCCGCTGAACCGCGTACCAACGTAATGCTTGGTACGCATCATCGAGACCCAGTTCCCTTCATCCCAGTGAATTAAGTTGCATCACCAATTCCTCCTGGGGCTGTTCTCTCAGCATAGGTATCCGTAGGTCCACTCTGGCTTGTAATCGCTGCTCCCTGCTGGGGAGACGCTCACCTCGCCAACGCTGGACACCCTCTAGGGTTTCTTAACACATCTCTTGTCGGGCGCCCTGTCTGCAGTCCAACCTGGTTGCCTCTGCTATTGGCTTGACCAGTGGGGCCAAGAAGTTCTGTAACCTCCAGTTAAATTCATTTTCTACCTCGCATGTTGTCCAGGGACTCGCTGGTTCTATGCCGCTCCATAATAATTCCTGTGTCTCCAGGGTGTTGTTCCTCTCACACCAGGACGCTATCCCACCGCTGCCACCAATGTAACGGATCGCCTGGCACCCTGACTGGGTACCTCTGTTAAAGGATGCTCCTAGCATTTCCTGAGGACTCCAAGCACTCTGGCAGACACCACAATCACCGAATCTGAGAAGCATATAAATCTTCTCAAACCTCTGAATGCTGTAGACAGTTGAATAGGAACCATATGAATAGGTTTGCACTACTAGCAGTCAAACTGAAACAGCATGCAATAAATCCTCCCCCAAGAATGAGACGACACTTCACTTTGAGGGTTAAAACAGGAACTCCCTGTACTGGCCCATACAGCCTCTTTTATTCCCAATCCCCAAACACATTACAGCCCACAGGGTTTTGCAGAACAACCAATAAACACATTACAACTCATACAATGCAAGTACAGCAGCCAATCAGACACAATGGGACAATAGAAACACACCCAGCATATTCCTCCCCTCTGCTTAGGAGATAATTGAGTCAATTACTGTATCTACTCAATTATCTCCAAGCTGAAAAGTTACACTTTTTATACATTTTAATAACTCCCTGATCTTACATCACATATGGATAAAACTTATATTTATGTGATCAGCATAACTTGGGGAGCAACATATGTAAAAATCACATGAATCCGTCCATGGGTTAAAAAGTTAGGTGAGGTCCCTTTATTATCCCTTGCCAGCATGGCTTTACCTGGTCTGGCAGTGTCCCTGGGACACCTCACCTTCCCAGGGATTCAAAGGGGAAGAAAAAGTGTCCAAAAAGTCTCCATGTGTCCGTACACTGTTTTTTAAAAGGGCCAGCACTGTACAATAAAGCCCAAAATGCAGTTCTTAAAGCACAGTATAATAGTAGTCCATGAGTCCCAACTCAGTCCCTTAAAGGGCGATATCTCCCAGGGGCCATAGTCGCAGGGCAGGAGGCTAGCAACCAGGCTTCTCCAGTTCACAGTGGCGAGGTTGGTTCCGCCACACACTGAAAGTAATTTATTGGTGTTTGTAGATTACACAAAACTAGGTGAGATAATACAGTGAACAGGATCCCTACGCAGGGATTCGGATGAACTGGGGAACTGGGCAGGCAAGAGGCCGAGCAACAATTCTTTTTTTTAGATCCTCAGAAAGTTCTTTGCCATGAGGTGCCATGTTGAACTTCCAGTGACCAGTATGAGAGAGAGTGAGAGCGATAACACCAGATTTAACACACCTGAGACCTTGTAACATTAACAAGTCACATGTCACAAGTCACATGTCACCGGGGAGGGAAAATGGCTAATTGGGACATTTCCACTTTGGTGTGTACTCACTTTTGTTGCCAACGGTTTAGACATTAATAGCTATAGTTCTTTTGAGGGGAGAGCAAATGCCTGTTATACAGGCTGTCCACTTACTACTTTACATTGTTGCAGAGTGAGGGGTATACTCACTTTTGTGAGATACTGTATATATATATATATATATATATATATATATACATACATATATATATATACATACATACATGTTGTATTGGTATTCAAAGAATAGAGTTGACAGCAGACAATTCCAGTGACAATGACTTTTGACTATGTAACACAACAATTCCATAGCAATAAGATTCAGTTATCTCTTAAACAATATTGACTGTGAGTAACTTGTTCAAAAGCGAGAAAAAAAAGCTTTAAAGAGTTTTCCCCTCTTTCTCATGTCCCCTTCTCCAACAAAATCACTTGTTTTAAGTTTTTAAATGTTAAAGGGACACTATAGTCATCAGAACAACTACAGCTTATTGAATTTGTTCTGGTGAGTAGAATCATTACCTTCAGGCTTTTTGCTGTAAACACTGTCTTTTCAGAGAAAAAGCAGTGTTTACATTACAGCCTAGTGATAACTTCACTGGCCACTCCTCAAATAGCTGTTAGAGATCCTTCCTGGGTAATGGCTGCCTAAAATGCATCCAAACATTCAGTTTCTCCTCCCTCTGCATGCAGACACTGAATGTTCCTCATAGAGATTCATTGATTCAATTCATCTCTATGATGAGATGCTGATTGGCCAGGGCTGTGTTTGAATCATGCTGGCTTTGCCCTTGATGTCTCAGCCAATCCTATGGGAAAGCACTGTGATTGGATCAGGCCACCACTTCTGATGATGTAAGCAGACTGCTTGTTTTTCTGAGTCGAACAGCATGCAGAGTTACAGATTCAGGCTTGAATACAGTAAGAATTTGCTATATTTATGGAGGCATGAGGGGCCCAGGGAGGCTTGATGGTGGTATTAACACTACAGGGTCAGGAATACATGTCTGTGTTCCTGACACTATAGTGATCCTTCAAACGCTGTCATATTTGTCAGTATTGCTTCAGACCTGAGTAAGAGAGTGAAACTCTCAAAAGCTTGAACAAGAGGGTGTACCTGACCTTTAGTTCTGTTCAATAACCAGCAAAAATCAAAATACAAAACAAATGGATCAACACTGCTTTGTACTTATACATTCTCTTTAATGTCTGCTTGCAGCAGCATTGACTCAGTAACACTCGAAAAGCCCATAAGAAAGGTACATTTATTTAAGAACTTGTATAGAAGGCACACTATAAGAAAGTGGTACATAGGGAGCCATTTTTGGTAGACCTAAAAAGGATATGCACCCCTGCCTCTCCTGTGTGTCTTGCCATAGTGTGATAAGAGGAGACCTGATTATGCACTCTAGACCAAGCAGGGCATACAATAGTAAGTTTTTTTTTAAATTCTTTTTATTTGCAATTTTTTCAAATTATACATATATAAAAACTTTATTACTGGATCGAAACGTTGCTGCTGTAAGTACAGATTAAAGGGAATTTATAAGTATTGAGTAGTGCTAGACCATTTGTGTTTTATCCATGGTGATGGCATTGAAGTCTGCTTGAGAGGCAACAGTGGGACTCTTTGTGGTCTTTCTAATTGGGTCATAAGATACACTGGGGAAATTAAAGGAACACTATAATCACCCAGACCACTTCAGCTCAATGAAGTGGTCTGGGTGCCAGGTCCCTCAGATTTTAACGCTTCACATATAAACATAGCAGTGTCAGAGAAACTGCTATGTTTACATAGCAGGATTAATCCAACCTCTAGTGGCTGTCTTCCTGACAGCTGCTAGAGGCGCTTCTGCGACATTGAATGCGAAATACGCATCCAACATGCAGAATGTCCATAGGAAAGCATTGAGAAATGCTTTCCTATGCACTGTTTGAATGCGCGCATGGCTCTTGCCGCGCATGCGCATTCCGCTCCACTCAGGAGCTGACGTCGGCGGGGGAGGAGAGGTCACCAGCGCCGAGGGAGCCCGGCGCTGGATTAAGGAAAGTGGCTGAAGGGGTTTTAACCCCTTCAGCCCAGCGAGAGAGGGACCCTGAGGGTGAGGGTCCCCCAAGGATGATATAGTGTCAGAAAACGAGATTGTTTTCCTGACACTATAGTGATCCTTTAAAATTACCATCTTTATTTCTATTATAATGTTTGGTTTTGCATGCTTCCATATGCATGAAAAATGTTTATGGATGAATATGTTAAGCAGAGGTAAGTGGGATAAAAAAAATGATTCTGGAGGTAAGTGTCATACCTCCTCTCGGCCCTCGCTTCACTGCTCCTCTTCCTTCAACCAACATTGCACTCTTCATACCTGTCCATCTTCATTCAGTGCTGAATGACACGTTTGTGAACTAGGGGGTGTGCACGCTGACGTTAAGAAACTATGATGTGGATAACTGGTTTTACCTTATTTTAAAGACACAATGCAGCCCAAAACGTTTGTGGGCTAAACACATTTATTATACCATTATTAATTATTCCAATTGTTACCCAACCAATCACTACTCTCTTGAGCCTATTTAGATTCTTCTCTGACATCAATTCCTTGCCCTGTTGGGGTTTTAGTAGCCCAAGAGTTAGTGGCATACGCATGACCCATGGGGCCCCGGTGCGAAAATTGATCTGTGCCCCCCCCCCCCCCCCCCGTGCTTACTCTGCGCGGGTCGGGCCGCAACACATTGCAGCGGGCACCGGGTTGCAGGGCTGCGACCCCTGCAACCACGGTATGTACGCCAGTGCATGCAGATGCACACACACTTAAAGGATCACTACAGGCACCCAGATCACATCAGCTCAATGAAGTGCTCTGGGTGTCAGGTCCCTCTAGTTTTAACCCTGCAGCTGAAAACATAGCAGTTTCAGAGAAACTGCTATGTATTACTGAGAGTTAATCCAGCCTCTTGTGGCTGTCTCACTGACAGCCGCTAGAGGCGCTTCCGCGATTCTAAGACACTGAACGGCCATAGGAAAGCATTAAGTAATGCTTTCCTATGGGCGGTTTGAATGCGTGCGCGGCTCTTACCACGCATGCGCATTCGGAGCTGAGAGGCGGAGGGATCCCCAGCGCCGGTAAGTGCTGAAGACACACACACACACAGACTCTCATGAACAGACGCATACACACTAGCTAACAGACACACACATTTACTGACAGAGACACACTCGGCGACAGACATACATACACACTCACTTACAAAACATACACTCTCACTGACAAACACACACTCACTAACAGACATCAAACATACTTACTAATACACACACACAAACACACTAAGTAACAGACACACAGTAACACACTCACTGACACTCACTAGCAGACACACACACTCTAACACTCACACTAACACACACACTCCAACACACACCAACACACACACCAACACACTCACACTAACACTCACACTAACACGAACACACACACTAACACTCACACACACACTAACACACTAACACTCACACTAACACACACACTCACACTAACACTAACACATGATTTAAAAAAAATAAATAAATTAATCCCCCCAGCCTCCTTACCTTTTGGAGTGCTGAGGGGATTCCCTGGGGTCCAGTGGTGCTGCTGGGCTCCTGGGCGGGCGGGCAGACAGGCTGGCTCTGCCCTGAGTGCTTCCTCTTCAGCTCCCACGCGCCGCATAGGGATGCCGGCGCCGGAAGATTACGTCAGTGCTCCCTCGCGTGCCAACAGGGCCAGGCCACAGTGGGTACATTCCGGGTCGCCTGGTATGTACGCCACTGCCAAGAGTGTGTTATAGTATTCAATGTGTATTTCTTACTTGGCTCTGTTATTCGACTATTGACTATCGCCCATCTCCAGTTATCCTTCTACTCTCAGGACTAGTCTATACTTATTACGATAAGACCAGTCACTCTAAGGTCCGGTAATACGTATTATATCTATTTTATTACTTGCCAGTAGTTTGCGTGTTACATAGTTACATAGTTACAAAGTTACATAGCTGAAAAGATACTTGCGTGCATCAAGTTCAGCCTTTTGTCACATATATTTTTGCTGTTGTGGTAGCACCTTCACAATAAGGAGCAGGCTCGTGGGCAGACAGCACTTACTGGCCATTGCGTGCATTCATAGGATTAGTAAAGCTAAATGCTTTAGCCAAAACATCAGTAAAACAATATATTCACTGTCCAGTGATGACGTTAACTTAAAAGCAGTGTTTAACATAGAAATAATGCTTTAGTATTCCTCCTGCTGACTTTCTCTTTTTGTGTTCCTGAAACTATAGCGTTCCTTTAATTATACTCCCACCAGCAGAAAAGGAGTTATATTTAGTGTCTCGGAATTGATGTATATAAAGAACGTCATCGAATTTCATATTCAGTCTCTTACGGGGTTATTCACTAAAGTCCAAATGCCCCATACCAAATGGGGCAACACCATCCGGGCTGTTCAGACTGCAAAATCCAGGCATTGTTGATGGATTTCATCCAGAATGGGTGTGAATTTAGTGGCGGCATTCTGTACAGCTGAAATCCGGACCAAATTCAGGACCATATGCACAATGTCTGGATTTTACAGTCCGTAAGGCCCTGTATTCAGATGAGTGGTTTTGACCCATTCGGTACAGGACCATTCAGACTTTATTGAATAACCATGTAAGTTGTCCTATGGTACCTGTACAAATGCATGTTCCATTAGTATTTTCCACAGCAGTACCGCATATGTAGTTATGGAGAGGTTAACTTATTTGCATGCTTTGCCATGTGTACCCAGGTGTTTAAAATAAAAAGGAATTTATTTTGAAAAAGAAATTACCAAAACAAAAAAACAAAACAAAAAAAAACAGTGGTTGTGCTAAAATCTTGAAAGTTTTAGTGCTCTATAATTTAGTTAGCTTTTGCTTTGTAAGCATAGCTTTTAGCTCTGGATCAGACTAGAGAAAAAGTCATTTTTAGTATACTTGACAATGTAAGTTAATCAAAACAGAGAACAGTTTCACTGATTGATTGGTAGTAAACCACTGCCATCTGCTGGTGGAAATTGAAATTTATAAATAAGAGCCATTTCATTTAAGGGTAAACAAAAGAATGATGATGTGTTAAACAATGAAAATCTTCCGTTATTGCTGAAGAAGACATACATAATAGTAAATGTTTTCTTCATCACCCTAGATGTATCAGCAGATATCCCAATAATCCTGAATTTAGTGGGACAGTCTCGAATTTAGGGTCCTGTCCTGCCATCCTGACTTTGTTCCCTGGTGTCCTGGTTTTGGATGGCATCTCAATGTGTCTTATGATGATGTGACTAGAGATGGTGCAAGGCTGGTGCCAGGATTTTGGGCTAAACAGGCGTGTCTCTTAACCCCCTTTTGCTCCTTTGTATCTCCCCTCTCTTTAGCATTGTCTCATGATATACAGTAGCACAGGCATAGGCAACCTCCGGCACTGCAGATGTTTTGGACTACACCTCCCATGATGCTTCGCCAACATTATGGGTGTAAGAGCATTATGGGGGATGTAGTCCACAACATCTGGAGTGCCGAAGGTTGCCTATCCCTGCAGTAGCGGATCATTTTTATCATCTACTCCGATTTGATGGGAAGCTACTTGCTGCTCATTCTCCACTCCCTTCAACCACAGCGAGCAGCTCCCTGTCAGCATAGGCAGAGGATAAAAAGATCCTCTTATAGGGTCCATGAGGTCACATCACACAGAGGGTCTTGTGGTGGGAGCTCTATGTAACCTCTCCCGACTGTCACTTGGACTTTGCTGGTTAGACAAGATGTGCTGCAGCTGGAGTCAGATATTTCTGCAGCTTCAGAGCAGCACATTAGAGTTGGGTGGACAAGCTGTATTTGTAGTTGAGGCACTGCATTGTTTGGTTGGACCTCCTAAAGGTCCGGAAAAGGTAGGGTAATACATCAACACAGGTATAGGCTTACTTTGGTAATCCTACGGTGCCCCCTAGCACAGACCCTCTGACATGAGAGGTCTAACAAAGTGGGCAAGTTAAATTTGTTCCCACCAGGTCACTATACAAGAGTTGTGGACCATTGTCTCACATTATTCTTCTGTGGATTAAGAGATGATTTAGGATGGCAATTGACACAAATGGAGTTGAAATTGTTTGATCCCAAACCTACCACATCAAGATGTGCTTATTAGGGGGAATCGTGAATGAACCACAACTGATCGATAAATGTAATATTAGCACTTATTTGCCCAAGGTAGCATGCATCAATATAATCTTTTGTTTTGTGATTCTACAGAACTACGTTCTGGGTAGGAGTAGTACTGGTCATAGTAGACATTTTAGTTGTTAGTAATCAAACATCCATAATTGTTGCCTGAAGATTGCAAGCGGAGGCTGAGCAGCAACTTCAGGGTCAATTCCCCTAAAACAAGTAAAGTTTAGTGGAGACCTACCAAACTCATCTAGGGCAGTGATGGCGAACCTTTTTGAGCCCGAGTGCCCAAACCGCAATACATGCCAACTTTTTTTTCCTTAAAGTGCCAACACGGCAATTAAACCTCAATACTGAGGTTTAAGTTTAGAAAAAACAACTCGTACTGTTGTCCGAACTAATTAACAACTTTTGTTTTAAAAGAACACAACAGCAGAGAGTTCAATAATACAAATTTTAAATAATGATATAAATAGATCAAATTAAGCTTATATTTATTAGTATCTCCAACAAATGCAATACATACACACAGAGACTGCTGAATACATACACACAGTCTGCTGAATATACACACACAAGACTGCTGAATACAGAGACTGCTGAATACACACACACACAGTCTGCTGAATACACATACAGACAGTCTGCTGAATACACATACAGACAGACTGCTGAGTACACACACACAGACTGCTGAGTACACACACACAGACTGCTGAGTACACACACACAGACTGCTGAATACATACACAGACTGCTGAATACATACACACAGTCCGCTGAATACACACACATACAGTCCGCTGAGTACACACACACAGACTGCTGAATACACACACACACACAGACTACTGAATACACACACACACACAGACTGCTGAATACACACACACACACAGACTGCTGAATACACACACACACACAGACTGCTGAATACACACACACACACACACACACACACACACAGACTGCTGAATACACACACACACACACACACACACACAGACTGCTGAATACACACACACACACAGAGACTGCTGAATACACACACACACACAGACTGCTGAATACACACACACAGACTGCTGAATACACACACACACACACACACAGAATGCTGAATACACACACACACACAGACTGCTGAATACACACACACACACACAGACTGCTGAATACACACAAACACTGCTGAATACACGCACACACACAGACTGCGGAATACACGCACACACACAGACTGCTGAATACACACACATACTGCATTGAGGGGTGTAGTTTAAGGGGCATTGAGGGGTGCTGTGTGTGTGCGCTGTGTGTGGGGTGCTGTGTGTGTCTGAGGGTTTCTGTGTGTGCTGTGTGTGTGTGTGAGGGGTGCTGTGTGTGTGTGTGTGTGTGTGTGAGGGGTGCTGTGTGTGTGTGTGTGTGAGGGGTGCTGTGAGGGGTGCTGTGTGTGTGTGTGAGGGGTGCTGTGTGTGTGTGTGTATGTATGAGGGGTGATGTGTGTGTGTGAGGGGTGTGTATGAGGGGTGGTGTGTGTGAGGGGTGGTGTGTGTGTGTGTGAGAGGGGTGGTGTGTGTGTGTGAGGGGTGCTGTGTGTATGAGTAGTGGTGTGTGTGTGTGAGAGGGGTGGTGTGTGTGTGTGTGTGTGTGTGTGTGAGTGAGACAGGGGTGCTGTGCTGTGTGGGGGGTATAGCTGCTGTGCAGGGGTAGGGGTGCTGTGCTGTGGGGAGTAGGGGTGCTGTGTGTGTTGTGGGGGTGCTATGTGCGGGGTAGGGCTGCTGTGTGTGGGGGGGTAGGGGTGCTGTGTATGGGAGGTAGGGGTGGGGAGCGATGCTGGGTGTAGGGGAGGGGAGGGAAGCTGTGTGTGGGGGAGGGGTGGGATGCTGGGTGTGGGGGAGGGGAGGGATGCTGGGGGATAGGGGTGCTGTGGAGGGGTGCTGTGTGGGGGGCAGGGGTGCTGTGTGGGGGGCAGGGGTGCTGTGTGGGGGGTTGGGTACTGTGTGGGGGGGAGGGGGGAGGGGTACTGTGTGTGTGGGGGGTAGGGGTACTTTGTGGGGTGGTAGGGGTGCTGTGTGGGGGTAGGGGTACTGTGTGGGGGGTAGGGGTACTGTGTGTGGTGTTGGGTAGGGGTACTGTATGGGGTGGTAGGGGTGCTGTATGGGGGGTAGGGGTGCTGTATGGGGGGTAGGGGTGCAGTGTGGGGGTAGGGGTACTGTGTGGGGGGTAGGGGTACTGTGTGGGGGGTAGGGGTACTGTGTGTGGGGTAGGGGTACTGTGTGTGTGTGGGGGGTAGGGGTACTCTGGGGGGGTAGGGGTGCTGTATGGGGGGTAGGGGTACTGTGTGTGAGGGGGTAGGGGTACTGTGTGTGTGGGGGGGTAGGGGTACTCTGTGGGGGGGTAGGGGTGCTGTATGGGGGGGTATTTAAGTAATAAAATAAAAAAAATAAAAAAGTATATTAAATTAGTCCCCCCCTTCCTCCTTCTTACCTCTAATAAAGGAATGGGGGGGGGGGACACAGCCATCCCTGGTGGTCCGGTGGTGGCAAGCAGTCTTCCGGGTCGGGAGGCAGGGAGAGGGATCTTTGCAGCAGCTCCCCTGTCCTCCCGCGCGATGCTGTGTGGAGCGTTGCCATGGTAACGCGTGGCAACGCTCCACACAGCTTGCTCGCGGGAGGACAGGGGAGCTGCTGCAAAGATCCCTCCCCTGCCTCCCTACCCGGAAGCAGAGTAGGCGCCTGCCGTTTCGGGCAGGCAGGCGCCTACTCTGCATTATTGGCGAACCTATGGCCGCGTGCCCACAGAAAGGGCCCGGCGTGCCACCTGTGGCACGCGTGCCATAGGTTCGCCATCACTGATCTAGGGTATGAGATTTAGAGGAAACCACAATCTGTGGATAAATGTAACACTCACACTTATTTTTTGAACATGACACACTTTATGAAATTCAATCTATTACTAGTCTGTGACTAACTTCTCCACAGAAGGATTTGAATCAATTGGGGGACTAGGCAGGCATGTGGCAGATGAGATTCAATAAAGATATATGTAAAATCGTGCAGTTGGAATAAGGAACCCACAAGCAACTTTTAAATTAAACGGGGTTGACATTAAATGAAAATAATTTGGGAAACCATTCTAGATAAACTAGTACTAGTATAACAGTATGCAACACTGGACTGCCATTACATACACTAGTAAGATGCATTAATGTATAAAAAGGGTTATTGATTCACCATATCAAAACGTAATTATTCCTCTTTATAAAAATAAAGTAAGACAGGTGGAATACAATAGCACTATACAAATATTTACAGGGTCAGCACAAACCAGTAGGTGCTAAACTGTTTGTTAGCAGGAATATACAACAGACAAGAGGTCACCCATTGAGACTGGAAGAAAGACGTTTTCACTTGTAGCAGAGGAAAGGGTTCTTTACAGTAAGAACAATAAAGCTGTAGAATTCGCTACCTAAAAAGGCTATCATCAAATTCTGTAGATAATTTAAAATAAGGCCTGGGTGTTATTTTGGAAAAACAGAATATTCAAGGTTATAATAAACATGTATATCGGATGTTGATCAGAGGAGGCATCTGATTGTCATTATGGAGTCAGAAAGGAAGTTTTTTCCCATAATTATCCATCACTTCAAAAAATTTATTTGGCCTTATTTTGGATCAACAGTATAAAAAGATGTGTTTTGGAGAACTTAAGCCTTTCTTGCAACCAAAATTACAATATAACAATGAATAGGTACCGGACGGTATGTATGTCCATACCTCTCCATCCATACTTGTTTATGAAGCGGGGAGGAGCGCTAAGAGGAGTCATATCCGCAGGCCTTGAGTCCTATTAAGCACTTCTAGCAGTCCAGTGGACAGGAGACGGTAGTCATAGGGCTGTAGTTCACTTGCTCTACACAAGCAAGTTTTTGTCATATAACACAGTAGGGCGCCGGCCCACTTGTAAGGTTACACACCTCCATGAGGGAATTCGATACTCCTCAGTACAGGTCACAAAATGTTGCTCTACTTACATGACACGTTCTGTACAACATATACCATGAGTAATATAGCTCGCTAGCCACCCACAGGAAACAAAATGTTTCCAGCCCATGTGGTATAGCCAAGCTGCACAATACCTCACTTGGGGACTTGTTTGTATGTAGTTTTCCCCTCCCCTGGTATTCCCTTGCTTCTTTCTCATTTACCTTGGAGCTTCACTGCCCACACCACCCCCCAGCCCCCACTCAAATCCCTCCCTACATTACATAGAGAGTTTGCAGCCGCAATGAAAATACTTGTATCACCGATATGGATAGTACGCAATACATTAGCAGTGAAACTGTAACATATTCATCCTCACCTTGCGGTTTTTGCGTTCAGCGGCCATGCGTCTGTGTACCTGACTCCTGCAGCATGTTGATGGATGCCGGCCACTGCGGATCCACACATAATTAAAGCCCCACGTTAAGGACGACGTCGGCATGCATGTGATGTCACGCGGGAGACGTTCTGGGGTTAAGGGCTAATTTCAGACAATCAAAATTGTAAAGGGCTTATTTAAACGCAATTTTACATTTCCTCATTGCCCTGTAGTGGGTTCCCTTAGTGGTTGTCCGAGAGTGTGTTCCTGAGCATTTATTTTTGGTTTTTGACTTTGGCTTCGTTTTGACTTCCCTATATTCTGGTATCCCTGACGTTTGGCTTTCCCTTATCGTTGTGTCCCACTCTGTGTCCCTGACCTTGGCAAGTATTTTGACTATTCTTTGGTAGGTTGAGTCCGGCCATTCTAAGGCCCAGTAAGATGTTACCTTATAGTCCTAGGAGTGATACAGTTCTACGTGCAGGATCAATTAGTAATCCTGACAGGAACTAGCTGTTCTATCCGACGCCAAACACAAATCTTATGACTGGAATCAGGGAGTGGAAATGCTTCTGTACAATTGGCAACAAGTAATGGGCCGCCTGACAACTTTAACACACACCCATGATGAAAATGTATTCACACAATGCTACAGGATCGAATACCCCTCTCAAGCTCAGAATACTGCTCGGGGATGCTAAATAAGCCCGGGCTGACATTCTGTGCATCCAGGAGACACACTTTGTCAACCTTTGACACCAAGGAATATCTACAATATCTTGCAACACATACATCAAAGGCTTGGTTGAGTGTCAATTCTCATCCACAAATCTCAATCATTTAAATTACTCAAACTACTTACAGACAGCCAAGGTAGATATGTCATAATAACGTGTAAAATTAACGACTCATTGTACACCATAGCAAACTTATACAGCCCTAATACAAACCAGAGGAAATTCCTCCATAAAGTCTTAATTAAATTGAGCCCCCTCCAAACTGAACAAATTATCATTTGTGGTGATCTCAATCACATTTTTCGATCATGAACTGGATACCTCAGCGACTCCTCAAACACTGAGATGGAAATTACTAAAAACTTAATGTATGTATTTGATCAAATTATTAGAAGAACTTAGCCTCTATAATGCATGGAGGACACTTCATCCGACTGAATGGGCTTACTCCCACTACTCCCAGGTACACAAAACTCAATTCAGAATTGACCACATACTAGTCTTTGCCCCAACCCTACACAAAACCTTAGAATGCTACACATTGTGTGGTGGGGCCACGTGCCCATACTCCTGACCATGACGAGGAATTCCTGACCAGAGGACGTGCTTCTTGGAAGCTTAATGAATCACTACTAGCTGATGATACATTCAAACAGAGGGTGGACATGGAATTGCAAAAATTACTCAATGAGTGGCACATGAGCAAAACTGCTTAACTCCTTAAGGACACATGACATGCGTGACATGTCATGATTCCCTTTTATTCCAGAAGTTTGGTCCTTAAGGGGTTAAGGGGTTAAATGCTGCAAAAACTCAAAACCCGAGAATATGCCCACAGCAATAAGGCAGGGAAACATTTGGCATCACGATTACGACAGCAACAAATGTCCTCGAAAATCCCTTACCTCTCGCGACAGGACGGTATGAAAAAATACAACTCACAACACATAACAGAGGAATTAGCTAAATACTATACTGAATTATATTATCATAAAAACGACGATAAAGTCCACCAACCCATGAATCCATTGCTGATGTCCCTCGGCAATGGGACAGGGTCCGCCCACGCTACTCCCTCGCCAACGCCAACCAACCTAATGTGCACGTGCGGGAATGGCCGTGAGCGCGCATTAGACCTCTCCATATGAAAGCATTATTTAATGCTTTCCTATGGGGATTCTGGCAACGCTGGAGGTCCTCATGCATAGCTCGAGGACGTGCAGCGTCGTTTAAAGAACACAGAAGTTCCTCTAGTGGCTGTGTGATAGAAAGCCACTAGAGGAGGACTTAACACTGCAAGGTAATTATTGCAGTTTACACCCTGTTCCAAATTATTATGCAAATTCTATTTAAGTGTCACAAAGATGGCATTGTGTCTCATGGCTCTTTTGATCACTGAAAACAATCTCGGACACCTGTTATAATTAGATTGCCAGGTGAGCCCAATTTAAGGAAAAACTACTAAAGGAGGGTGTTCCACATTATTAAGCAGAGCACCATTTTCATGCAATACGGGGAAGAAAAAAGATCTCTCTGCTGCCAAAAAGAGTGAAATAGTGCAATGACTTGGACAAGGTATGAAAACATTAGAAAACTTAAGCGAGATCATCGCACTATTAAGAGATTTCTGGCTGATTCAGAGCACAGATGGGTTCGTGTAGATAAAGGCACATTGAGAAAGATTTCTGCCAGATCCATGCATCGGATCAAGAGAGCAGCTGCTAACATACCATTACATAGCAGCAAACAGATATTTGAAGCTGCTGGTGCCACTGGAGAACCACAGACATCAAAGTGTAGAGTCATCCAGAGTCTTGGAACTGTGCATAAACCTTCTATTCAGCCACCACTAACCAATGCTCACAAACAGAAACGGCTGTATTGGGCAGAAAAATACATGAAGACTAATTTTCAAACAGTCCTGTTCACTGATAAGTGCCATGCAACCCTATAAGGTCCAGATGGATGGAGTAGTGAATGGTTGGTGGACGTCCACCCTGTTCCAACAAGGCTGCGATGTTAGCAAGGCGGTGGTGGAGTCATGTTTTGGTCCGGAATCATGGGAAGAGAGCTGGTCGGCCCCTTTAGGGTACCCTAAGGTGGTACAGAAGGAAGAAATATGCTTTCCGTAATAAAATCATCTTCATGCATGACAATGCACCATTAGTGATGTCCCGAACTGTTCGCTGGCGAATAGTTCCCGGCGAACATCGCTTGTTCGCGTTCGCCACGGATGGCGAACACATGCGCTGTTCGGTCCGCCCCCTATTCGTCATCATTGTGTAAACCCTGTTGACCCTGTACCTCACAGTCAGCAGACACATTCCAGCCAATCAGCAGCAGACCCTCCCACCTCCTGGACAGCATCCATTTTACATTCATTGTGAAGCTGCATTCTTAGTGAGAGTAGGGACAGTGTAGCTGCTGCTGATTTGATAGGGAAATTGATAGCTAGGCTAGTGTATTCAGTGTCCACTACAGTCCTGAAGGACTCACCTGATCTCTGCTGTAAGGACAGCACCCCAAAAAGCCCTTTTTAGGGCTAGAACATTCTGCTTAGAACAGTCTGCTTTTTTTTCTGTGTAATGTAATTGCAGTTGCCAGCCTGTGTGTCAGGCTCACAGCATATAATGTGCCCACTTGCCCAGTGCCACCACTCACTCACTGGTGTCACAATAGCTTGCATTTAAAAAAAAACAAAAAACTTTTTTGACTGTAATATAATAGCAGTCAGTTTCCTTCACGAGTGTGCGTTTCAGGGCCTGCCAGGGCACAGTGTCACACCAGTGCAACTCATATCTGGTGTAACAGTAGTGTACATTTTTTAAAAAAAATAAAATTTTGACTGTAATAGATTGAATAGCAGTTAGTTGTCTGCCAGCGTGTGTGTCAGGCTCACAGCGTATACTGTGCCCACTTGCCCAGTGCCACCACTCATATCTGGTGTCCCAATAGCTTGCATTTAAAAAAAAAAAAACTTTTTGGACTGTAATATAATAGCAGTCAGTTTCCTTCATGAGTGTGCGTTTCAGGGCCTGCCAGGGCACAGTGTCACACCAGTGCCACTCATATCTGTTGTCACAGTAGCTTGCACGCATAGTATGAAATAAAGAAAGAACATCGACCTAAGAGCCTTAGGTTTGACCCATAGGTCGGTGTTATAAAAAAAGCCCCAATAACTCTTCCCAATGGGGAATAACCCACAAATTAAATAATAGAAAAGTAGTGAAACATTATAGTTTCCACAATTGTAACATTCATAATAAAGTCAGTACATTATACACCAACAAGAACGCAATACTCTTTGGAAGGTAACATCCTCAAAATAGTATTAGACTAATATAGAGGAGGATTCGAACTGAGCATCCATGATGCCCTTGAGAATGTAGAAGACCGTAAGGGATTGCTTTCCTTGTTACTAAGGTAACATAACCATGACAGTCCCTCCTCCCCTTTCTCTCTCCACGCAGATCTCCTCTACGCAGGCGCCATCCTATTCAGTGGGAGGGCTACTAAGACTGACGGTTTCGTCACTTAGTGACGTATTCATACCACCCCCATTCCACTTGACGGATTCCCCACGTGGGCCCCACTCCACCTATTGATACGCCCTCCGGTCACATGGTCCGGAAAGGGCACCAATCAGGGTACTATGATAATTCCTGACCAATCAGCGGACAGGTAAAGTGACGTAGTGTATACACGTGGGCCACACACCTGACAACTATGATTGTTACAACGTATATAAAAAGGAACAAAGTTACACGGCAGTACATTCACTCCTGACGACGGTGTGTTAGCACGCCGAAACGCGCGTCGAGTTTTATTTTAATTATTATTTTCTTTTCAATTGCACATTTAGGTAGCACGTTATGGATTTGATTTAACTTAATTTAATTTGATTCTCTGCTACTTAGACAGGAAGGGAGCATGGTAATAGGTAGGCACTTGTGATAGTCACAGTGCCGAGGTACTCAGTTACAGGATCCTCTCTTAACGAGTGAACCCCTATGGGATTAGGCTTTGGAGGAAGGCTCTATACCCCTGACTTAGAGGGTTTTTGTCCCACTTCTCCCCTATTTACCCACTGGTCTCTCTACCTAGTTTAACTTCCTTACAGCTTTTGTATGTTATTTAAATTAAGCTTAATTTTTAGGCTTTAACATATTTTCCTGTTAAGGAATTATCAGGGTCTGTGTGTATCCAGCCACACTCACCCTTTCTACCTTGGTCTCCTCTTTCCTGTCTATTTTACGGTCTATATCATTAGGATTATTAAAGTTAGGGATTTCTGATTAACTCTTCCACTAGGGACCTATGGTTCCATACTTTTCTATTGCACGCATAGTACCACTAATCGAAAAAAAAATGACAGGCAGAGGCAGGCCACCCCGCAGGGGCCGTCGTGGTCGTGGTGCTGTGATTCCCTTTGGCCCTATAATAATGCCCAGTGTTCAGAGGCCACGTACCCTGAACTTGAAAAGTTCTGAGGACATAGTTGACTGGCTAACACAGGTCACCCAATCTTCTACAGCTTCCGCTCGGAACCTCGACGCACCATCCTCCTCCAGCTTAGCTTCGGGCACCTCTCAAGTTACTACTCGCCCGCCTGCCGCCACCACCAACACTAGCACCACAGCCGCTTCACTTGGTATGTCAGAGGAGTTATTTACACATCAGTTGGAAGAAATGAGTGATGCGCAACCATTATTGCCAGAGGATGTAGATAACAGGGATATAAGCGCTACGGAATCTGTTGGCGCTATATAAATGGCAATAATAAATAAATAAAAATGTCTCAGTCAGGCAGCATTACACACGTCCGGTGTGATGATGATGATGTTGTACCCACTGCTGCTTCCTTTGCTGAGTTGTCAGATACAAGTGAAGCGGTTGATGATGACGATGCGTCCGTGGATGTCACGTGGGTGCCCGCTAGAAGAGAAGAAGAACAGGGGGAAAGTTCAGATGGGGAGACAGAGAGGAGGAGGAGGAGAAGAGTTGGAAGCAGGGGGAGGTCGTCGCAAGGAGCTAGTGGCACAGTCAGACAGCATGCATCAGCACCCAGGGTCAGCCAGACAGCACGCCAATCAACACATGCTGTTGCCACCACCAGAATGCCGTCATTGCAGAGCTCAGCAGTGTGGCATTTTTTTGTGTGTCTGCCTCTGACAACAGCAATGCCATTTGCAACCTTGCCAAAAGAAACTGAGTCGTGGGAAGTCCAACACCCACCTAGGTACAACTGCTTTGCGAAGGCACATGATCGCACATCACAAATGCCTTTGGGATCAACACATGAGTACAAGCAGCACACAAACTCAAAGCCGCCATCCTCCTCCTGGTCCAGCATCTTCAGCCACGTTAACCACTGCTGTCCTCCTTGCAACCTCTCAACCATCCACCCCTCCGTCTCTCGCCTTGAGCAGTTCCTGCTCATCTGCCCACAGTCAGATGTCTGTCAAGGACATGTTTGAGCGTAAGAAGCCAATGTCACAAAGTCACCCCCCTTGCCCGGCGTCTGACAGCTGGCTTGACTGAACTCTTAGCCCGCCAGCTTTTACCATACAAGCTGGTGGAGTCTGAGGCGTTCAAAAAATTTGTAGCTATTGGGACACCGCAGTTGAAGCTACCCGGCTAAAATTTCTTTGCACAAAAGGCAATCCCCAACCTGTACTCGATTGTGCAAAAGGAAGTAATGGCATGTCTGGCACACAGTGTTGGGGCAAGGGTCCATCTGACCACTGATACCTGGTCTGCAAAGCATGGTCAGGGCAGGTATATCACCTACACTGCGCATTGGGTAAACCTGCTGATGGCTGCCAAGCATGGAATGCGTGGCTCTGCAGAGGAGTTGGTGACACTGCCACGACTTGCAGGCAGGCCTGCGAAGAGTGCTGGATCAGGCTGTAGATGAGCGTGAAGAGGAAGAGTTGTGGTCACCATCACCACCAGAAACAGCCTTATCAGCATCGCTTGCTGGACCTGCGGCAACGCTGGAAGAGGATTATGAGGAAGAGGAGGAATGTGGCTTTGAGGAGGAGGAGGAAGACCAACCACAACAGGCATCCCAGGGTGCTCGTTGTCACCTATCTGGTACCCGTAGTGTTGTACGTGGCTGGGGGGAAGAACATACCTTCAGAGGAACAAGACATGAGTAGCTCGGCATCCAACCTTGTGCAAATGGGATCTTTCATGCTGTCGTGCCTGTTGAGGGACCCTCGTATAAAAAGACTGAAGGAGAACGACCTGTACTGGGTGTCCACGCTACTAGACCCCCGCTATAAGCAGAAAGTGCCTGAAATGTTACCGAATTACGGCAAGTCAGAAAGGATGCAGCAGTTCCAAAATCAATTAAAATGTATGCTTTACACAGCGTATAAGGGTGATGTCACAGCACAGCGGGAATCTAACAGCAGAAGAGGTGAAAGTAATCCTCCTCCCACGACCACGCCGGCAAGGACAGGACGCTTTACAGACGTGTTGTTGATGGAGGACACGCAGAGCTTTTTAAGTCCTACGCATCGCCACAGCCCTTCGGGGTCCACCCTCAGAGAACGACTCGACCGACTCGCCTTAACTGCAGATATCGACACTCTGAGAAGCGATGAACCCCTTGACTACTGGGTGTGCAGGCTTGACCTGTGGCCTGAGCTATCCCAATTTGCGATTGAACTTCTGGCCTGCCCCGCTTCAAGTGTCCTGTCAGAAAGGACCTTCAGTGCAGCAGGAGGTATTGTCACTGAGAAGAGAAGTCGCCTAGGTCAAAAAAGTCTAGATTACCTCACCTTTATTAAGAGGAATGAGGGATGGATCCCGAAGGGACTGACAGTGGGCGATACATTCGACTAAAAAAAGGCCTGATGAGGATGATGTAACAGGGTGTCATGGCTGCCGGCCCGACGCGTGATATTTAAATCCCTAGCTCACCTCAGTACCTTGCCCTGTCGTGGTTTCCTGTTCCTGGTTTCCTGAGAGTGCTTTATCATTGTGAATCTGATTTCCTGTTATCCTGATCTTGGCTTTTCCCTGGTTATTCTGAATTCTGGTTTCCCTGATTTGGCTTGTGTAAACGGTATTGTGTATTTTCTGGCTTCCTTGACCTCGGCTTTCCCTTTGACCAATCTCTGTCTCTAGCGTATTAGTCCGGCCATTCTAAGGTCCGGTTTACGCTCTGTCCTTTTATTTTCCTTTTCTTGCCTATGTATATGTTTACATAGTTTCTGTGTGCTGGACCACACTAGTAGTCGTGGCATTGGGATTAAACTACTCCTATCTGGTGGCACATTAGATTGCACGCGCAGTGCCCCAAATTTGAAGTAGGAGGACCGACCAAGCATCTTTTTCCATCTCCCGGTTCCTAAAATCGATGCCTTATATACACGTCCCCTGATAGGGGATGTAACAGGGATTAAACTGATAGGAATAGTACTACTTAACACACCACTCCTATCTGGTGGCACATTAGATTGCACGCGCAGTGCCCCAAATTTGAAGTAGGAGGACCGACCAAGCATCTTTTTCCATCTCCTGCTTCCTAAAATCGATGCCTTATATACACGTCCCCTAATAGGGGACGTAACAGGGATTAAACTGATAGGAATAGTACTACTTAACACACCACTCCTATCTGGTGGCATATTAGATTGCATGCGCAGTGCCCCAAATTTGAAGTAGGAGGTCCGACCAAGCATCTTTTTCCATCTCCTGCTTCCTAAAATCGATGTCTTATATACACGTCCCCTTATAGGGGACGTAACAGGGATTAAACTGATAAGAATAGTACTACTTAACACACTACTCCTATCTGGTGGCACATTAGATTGCACGCGCAGTGCCCCAAATTTGAAGTAGGAGGACCGACCAAGCATCTTTTTCCATCTCCCGCTTCCTAAAATCGATGCCTTATATACACGTCCCCTGATAGGGGGCGTAACAGGGATTAAACTGATAAGAATAGTACTACTTAACACACTACTCCTATCTGGTGGCACATTAGATTGCACGCGCAGTGCCCCAAATTTCAAGTAGGAGGACAGACCAAGCATCTTTTTCCATCTCCCGCTTCCTGGGTGGAGGAAGAGAGACCTTCAATGACATCAGTGAGGACAAGGAACGGGACATGGCTAGCTTGGTATCCAACCTTGTGCAAATGGGGAGTTTGTGGTTGTGCAAATGGACTGTTTGCAGTTGTTTTCGGTGCGTTAAACGGGGAGTTTGGTCTGTCACTGTGAAGCGGGCATAACCCTTACACTACCTGATTGATACAGCATCATACCTGATGTTTTAAAGCACGTTATTCCAAACAATTTAGGAATGTTAGGTGATTTATGATAGAGAAATCCCAAAGGTCAGAGTTTCTGAAAGTGGACCAGAAGAGTCCCACTTACAAAACACGCTGCCAAAGGGGTGTGCCCATATACACAGGTATATAGTATGAATCCCTTGGTATATAAATTGTAAAAAAATAAATCTTTAATAGATGAACATATTAATACATATATAAAAAACTAAGTAACTACACCCTAAATAGAAACACAATAATAAGTAAAGAGAAAGAACCGTGAAGAAGAAAGTGCTTATTTACACTGGGTCTAAGTCTAGAATAAAGTCTAGCTAATGAGATGAAATCATCTTACTGATAGATGTCAAAAATAGGTAAATATCCAGCAAGGAAATTGTAGGATAAAGTTAGACTGGAGGACAGGGGTATCTGCATATATGATTGGCAGCTATTAGTATTGGAAGAATTGTCAAAAGTAAAAAAGGTAAACTTCCTATTTACTAAACCCGGATAGTATATATCCCCACTGATCTAAGTCACAAACACTATCCTGCATACTTGTAAAGTTATATAGGAGGGTAGGTATTCTCTATAATCTTGGTCAGAGCATAATCCTGTATGCTTGTATAATACAGGGTTCTGAAGTACTATAGCAAATGGCTAGAAAATTCCCCAATGTCTCAGTTTTCAAAAGCAGATTAGCTTAGCTGATTCAAAGGCAGATTAAAAGCCCATAGACTACCTAGTGTAAAGTACAAGGTATCATTCCCCTTGTGCACATTGATGTAAAGTATCCTCGAGTCTAATTGCCTGGGTCCTGATACAGTGTTGCCAGAGTGCTAAGAGAGATACACACAGCCGGTAGTTGCTACAGATGCCTGCATCTACAGAGTAGATCCGAGAAATCTCAAGAGAATCCTTGTCCTAAATACCCATCTCATAGAAATTAAATAGTAAACCTAGACTTGAAAACCCATAGTGATTAAAAAAGAACCCTACACCTAGCGTCCTACTCGACGCGCGTTTCGGCGCTATGTGGCGCCTTTATCAAGAGCGGTAAGATGCGCGAGAAACCGCCACGGTTTAAAAGGGTACAAGACCCGCCCCCTTTCGTGACGTGTAACCAATTGAGTAGCGCCGCGTCACGAGCCAATTGTGGGCAATTGTGTAGCGCCACGTCACGGGAGGGGGGGGGGAGGATGGAGAAGCCGAAAGTTACGTGATCGGGCTGAATTGCTAACGAGGGGAGACATATGTAAAATTATGAGTATAAAGAGAAAAACTCCCTGCGCTGCTTCCCAAACGTATATGGCTATTTAAACAGATAAATGTATCCCTGTGTTGAAAACGTAGTCAACAGAGTATTGCAGATTGTAAATGTATATAGAATCATTAGAATTTAGGAGATTACAATACAATGTTGCTACTAAGGGTGAAATAAAAATAAAAATATAAATTATATGTAGATATACCCATTAGGGTTAAAGTAGAATAAGACTTTACCAGGTGTTAACAAAGTAATATCAAAATCAGTTGGCCACATATATACACAAAACGTAAAAAGGAGGAGTATTTTGGTTTGTGATAATGTCTGTGTGTATACATATACATAACACTATGACCTATAGGAAGGGGGGAGAAAGAAAAGCCTTCATTGAGACCTTTTGGACTCAAGGTTTTAAGTTCATAAATCCAAAAGCATTCTCTTTGTCTAAGAAATTTATCATAGTCCCCTCGTCTGGGATTCCTTTTGACCAATTCCAGACCACAAAACCGTAACTCCTTGGGGTCGCTATTCTGGCATTCACGAAGGTGTCTTGATATTGGGTTTTCAGTCGCATATTTGCATGATCGGATATGTTCCTGTATCCGTTTCTTAAAGGGGTGAAACGTTTTGCCCACATATTTTTTATTACATTCACAGGTCAGTAAATATACAACCCCCGATGTGTTACAATTAAAAAAGGAGGTTACAGCAAAAACCTCCTTTTCTAAACTGTCCTTAACGGTTTTCAAATCTCTTTTAATAAACTTGCATGAGATACATCTCCCGCAACCGTAACACCCAACCAATGGGGTCTGAAGCCATGTTGTGGGGGGGTCCAGTCCTCAGATGGCTAGGAGCCAGAAGATCTCGTAGGTTTTTTCCTCTCCGAGCCGTGATGGAGACATTTGGGGCCAGTACTTCTTGAAGGTGTGGATCACCCGTTAGTAGCGGCCAAAAGCGTCTCAGGGAGCTTTTTATATTCTCCCAGCCTGCATCATAGGTGGCTATTAGACGTATGTTCCTCAAGTGATTTTTGGGTATCCCCGCTTATCAACATACTATGGTCAGAGTCGAGTGCTCTTTTGTAAGCCTGCTTAAGGCACCTGTTGGGGTACCCTTTGGCCTTGAATTGATTCTTAAGTTCCCTGGCCTTGATCTTAAATTCATCAATAGTACTGCAATTACGTTTAATTCTGAGGTATTGCCCTGTAGGGATACCTCGTTTAAGAGGTACAGGGTGAAAGCTGTCCCATCTCAGAAGACTATTAGTCGCTGATGGTTTACGATACAGAGTAGTATGTATTTTATTCTCAGCTGTAATAGAGATTGTTAGATCCAGGAAGTTGAGGCTTGAATCCCCAAATTCATTGGTGAATCTCAAATTCTCCTCATTAATGTTTAGAATTCGGACAAACTCATTGAAGTCCTCAAGACTACCCAATCAGACTATAAGGACGTCATCAATGTAACGCCGCCACAGATATATAAAGGGGAGGTATTGTGAGATCCTGTATATTGGGAAAGACTCTCCTCCCACCATCCTAGATGGAGATTAGCATACGATGCGGCACAAGCTGTCCCCATCGCTGTCCCCCTGATCTGGTGGTAGTATCTGTTTTTAAATGTAAAATAGTTGTGGGTAAGTATGTATTCGAGGAGTTCCAAACAGAAAGTAGTATGTGTCCTAGCAGAGTCCCTTCGTTGTTCCAAAAAATGGCGTATATGACTTATGCCATTTAAATGGGGAATTGTTACCCATACAGAACATGTGCAATATCCTCCCAATGCTTTCCTGTGGGAAAGCATTGGCTTAGCGGAGATCAAAAAGGTTGATGAACTCGGCAATGGAGGTGGGTCAAGCCACGGCAAAACCTGCACAGCGTGGGAAGAAAAGGGTGAGTAAAAACACCAATCGTGATCGCAGGTACAGACACACACTCGTTGACAGACATACACACACACTGACAGGGGCATACACACACACACACACTGACAGAGGCATAGGCACACACACTGACAGAGGCATAGGCACACACACACTGACAGGGGCATACACACACACACACTGACAGAGGCACACACACACACACACACTGACAGGGGCATACAGGGCGGCCGGCTGCAACGCTCACTCATCCGGCCGCCTCCATGAAGCCCAGGGCGGCCGTCCGTCCTGGGCTTCATGGAGGCAGCCGGCTACAACGCTCACTTAGTCGGCCGTCAACATGCTCCATTATTTGCCCAGCCAGGTGTTTGGATAAAAAGTTGACAAATCCCAGGCGCCAGGTCGCCATGGCGACAAATATTTTTTTGCCAGGGCGCCTGGGATTTGTCAACTTTTTATCCAAACACCTGGCTGGGCAAATTATTTGTCGAGCCCAGCTATAAAGTGTTTTGAAACTTACTGTGCCTAATAATTTGGAACAGTGCATTGTAAGTTTTTTATGTTTAAAAAAAATACTGTTATCATTAGGAGGTTTGTTCAATAAAATTAGCATTTTACTCTTAATAGTTGATAACATGAGAATTATGTTTACTGTTATTTACATCAATTATTTAGGTACAAATGCAGAAAGAAAAGTCCTGCACTCAACTCCCATCACCACTGGGCGGCTGCAATGACTACAGTACACATCAGCCCCAATACATAGTAAAAACCAAAGAAAAACATGTTACTTGCGCTCTCTCCTTTATCCCTATGTATTTTTAAAACAAATGGAGGTCTTTTAGTTACCTCCAATGGTCATGAGAGGTTGAGCCCACCTGCCACATCAAGGCAGACCCCCCTAGGTGGGTCCTAACTCTAACCATTCACCTTGCTTCCTTGAGCCTCTGGCAAAAATCTATAATGAGACAGAAAGGGGTATTTTTCATATACACCCCTATACATTATTAACCCGTAATAGGGAACACATGGGATGGGCGGCTGCATTGTAACAAGGCTGAGTAATATAAAAATTGGATACAAATGCAGAAAGAAAAGTTCTGCGCTCAACTCCCATCACTACTGGGCGGCTGCAATGACTACAGTACACATCAGCCCCAATACATAGTAAAAACCAAAGAAAAACATGTTACTTGCGCAAGTAACATCAATTATTTAGGTAAACTAGAAAAGCTACAATTTCTGGGGAAATTGTGTGAAGTGTTCTTGCCTCCACCAGTAGTCTACAACTGGAGTGGGCGCAGTAACTGTTATCATTTATATAGCACATTTAATTGCATCTTTGTTGCACAGTTACATTAAACCATACATTTATAAAAACTCTAGCAGGTGTACAAAAGGCTTTGTCTATGACATCACTTGCTGCTGCAGCCTTGCACAGGTCAGAGTATTTTGGCGGTTGCCATCTTCAAACGGTCGTATTTTAAAAACTATAAATCCTACAGTGAAGAGCTTTATATTGTGAGAATCACAAGACCCAGACCTACATTTTGATGCATAGTATGTCTCTGAGATATTAACAATGAAGGCACAGTCGCAGTTTAGAAATTGCCCTTCAAATGTGAGCTTTGCAGAGTGGAGTTTCAATGAATGTCAATGGAAGGCGTGAGTTGCAAACAAATGGTCATATTGTGAAAACTATCAGGACTATGGCTTAGCCGTGGACATTTCTAGTGGCAGCAGGGATAGCTGAACGTTTTGATATAAGATTTGTGTAGGTGGGCCTGAAAATGAGGGAGTGGTGGCAGTTTAGAAATCATGTCCTGATTTTTCAGCTTTTGACAGCTCCCACTCTAGCTTTGCCATTCATTCCTATGGGACAAATTTCGCCAGAAGAACGACGATATTCCGTGAACCATTCGGCGAAACGTTCCACAAAGTAATAGCAATCCGATCGGGAACAATCTGCACGTTTTGGTATATTTTTGTCTATGTAGTGTAAAAACTGTGGGAGGAGTTAGGGTGGCAAATTTGGCTATAATAAGAATAATAAGAATAACTAGAAAAGCTACAATTTCTGGGGAAATTGTGAAGTGTTCTTGCCTCCACCAGTAGTATACAACTGGAGTGGGCGGAGTAACTGTTATTATTTATTTATATAGCACGTTTAATTGCAACGTTGTTGCAGTTACATTAAAACATACAGTTATAAAAACATTAGCAGGTGCAAATGGCCCTGTCTATGACATCACTTGCTGCTGCAGCCTTGCACAGGTCAGAGTATTTTTGCGGTTGCCATCTTCAAACGGTCGTATTTTAAAAACTATAAATCCTACAGTGAAGAGCTTTATATTGTGAGAATCACAAGACCCAGACCTACATTTTGATGTATAGTATGTCTCTGAGATATTAACAAGGAAGGCACAGTCGCAGTTTAGAAATTGCCCTTCAAATGTGAGCTTTGCAGAGTGGCGTTTCAATGAATGTCAATGGACTGCGTGAGTTGCAAACAAATGGTCATATTGCGAAAACAATCAGGACTATGGCTTAGCCGTGGACATTTCTAGTGGCAGCAGGGATAGCTGAACGTTTTGATATAAGATTTGTGTAGGTGGGCCTGAAAATGAGGGAGTGGTGGCAGTTTAGAAATCATGTCCTGATTTTTCAGCTTTTGACAGCTCCCACTCTAGCTTTGCCATTCATTCCTATGGGACAAATTTCGCCAGAAGAACGACGATATTCCGTGAACCATTCGGCGAAACGTTCCACAAAGTAATAGCAATCCGATCGGGAACAATCTGCACGTTTTGGTATATTTTTGTCTATGTAGTGTAAAAACTGTGGGAGGAGTTAGGGTGGCAAATTTGGCTATAATAAGAATAATAAGAATAACTAGAAAAGCTACAATTTCTGGGGAAATTGTGAAGTGTTCTTGCCTCCACCAGTAGTATACAACTGGAGTGGGCGGAGTAACTGTTATTATTTATTTATATAGCACGTTTAATTGCAACGTTGTTGCAGTTACATTAAAACATACAGTTATAAAAACATTAGCAGGTGCAAATGGCCCTGTCTATGACATCACTTGCTGCTGCAGCCTTGCACAGGTCAGAGTATTTTTGCGGTTGCCATCTTCAAACGGTCGTATTTTAAAAACTATAAATCCTACAGTGAAGAGCTTTATATTGTGAGAATCACAAGACCCAGACCTACATTTTGATGTATAGTATGTCTCTGAGATATTAACAAGGAAGGCACAGTCGCAGTTTAGAAATTGCCCTTCAAATGTGAGCTTTGCAGAGTGGCGTTTCAATGAATGTCAATGGACTGCGTGAGTTGCAAACAAATGGTCATATTGCGAAAACAATCAGGACTATGGCTTAGCCGTGGACATTTTTAGTGGCAGCAGGGATAGCTGAACGTTTTGATATAAGATTTGTGTAGGTGGGCTTGAAAATGAGGGAGTAGTGGCAGTTTAGAAATCATGTCCTGATTTTTCAGCTTTTGCCAGCTCCCACTCTAGCTTTGCCATTCATTCCTATGGGACAAATTTCGCCACAAGAATGACGATATTCCGAGAACAATTCAGCGAAACGTTCCACAAAGTAATAGCAACGCGATCGGGAACAATCTGCACGTTTTGGTAAATTTTTGTCTATGTAGTGTAAAAACTGTGGGAGGAGTTAGGGTGGCAAATTTGGCTATAATAAGAATAATAATAATAACTAGAAAAGCTACAATTTCTGGGGAAATTGTGTGAAGTGTTCTTGCCTCCATCAGTAGTCTACAACTAGAGTGGGCGGAGTAACTGTTAGTATTTATTTATATAGCACATTTAATTGCAATGTTGTTGCCCAAAGTGCTTCACAGTTACATTAAAACATACAGTTATAAAAAATTAGCAGGTGTAAAAGGCTTTGTCTATGACATCACTTGCTGCTGCAGCCTTGCACAGGTCAGAGTATTTTGGCGGTTGCCATCTTCAAACAGTCGTATTTTAAAAACTATAAATCCTACAGTGAAGAGCTTTATATTGTGAGAATCACAAGACCCAGACCTACATTTTGATGTATAGTATGTCTCTGAGATATTAACAATGAAGGCACAGTCGCAGTTTAGAAATTGCCCTTCAAATGTGAGCTTTGCAGAGTGGAGTTTCAATGAATGTCAATGGAAGGCGTGAGTTGCAAACAAATGGTCATATTGTGAAAACTATCAGGACTGTGGCTTAGCCGTGGACATTTCTAGTGGCAGCAGGGATAGCTGAACGTTTTGATATAAGATTTGTGTAGGTGGGCCTGAAAATGAGGGAGTGGTGGCAGTTTAGAAATCATGTCCTGATTTTTCAGCTTTTGCCAGCTCCCACTCTAGCTTTGCCATTCATTCCTATGGGACAAATTTCGCCACAAGAACGACGATATTTCGAGAACCATTCGGTGAAACGTTCCACAAAGTAATAGCAATCCGATCGGGAACAATCTGCACGTTTTGGTATATTTTTGTCTATGTAGTGTAAAAACTGTGGGAGGAGTTAGGGTGGCAAATTTGGCTATAATAAGAATAATAATAAGAATAATAATAATATATATGTGAGATAACATTAAGTGGTCTTGCTATGCAAGAACACTTAATAATAATATATATGTGAGATAACATTAAGTGGTCTTGCTATGCAAGAACACTTAATAATAATAATATATATGTGAGATAACATTAAGTGGTCTTGCTATGCAAGAACACTTAATGAGAAAAATATCATTTGCATAATAATTTGGAACAGGGTGTATAAAAATTGCAATAATTACACTTGCATGGTTAAGGGTGGTGGGAGTTGGCACCCAGACCACTCCAATGGGTAGAAGTGGTCTGGGTGCCTGGAGTGTCCATTTAATGATTTTCTGGCCCAAATCCAACTCCCAGCCCTTTCCCAGGGCCAACAAAAGACACTGCAAGCACCCATCACTGTAGAGGAAATACATTCTACTATTGCTGCACTGCCGACCGGGAAATTGCTGGGACTGGATGGGCTCTCAAATCAGTATTCCAAGACCTATTCCAGAACATTAGGGCCCCACTTACAAAATGCCTTCCAGACGATGCTGCAAGCAGGAGCTGCACTGTCGGAAATGCCCAAAACCTGAGACCCATATCATTATTGAATACAGATATAAAAATTTTCACAAAACTTTTTTCCAACATATTAGCAGACATAATGCCGACCATTGTATACGACGACCAGGTGGGATTCGTTAGTGGTAGGCAGGGAGCGGATGGGACATGATGGATATGATGCATTGCCTGCGGGGAGTGGGAGACAGTGTGTTCCACTTCCAAAAGCAATTCATAGCGGCAGTGACAACACTCTATTACAATACCTTTGCCAAAGTTACTAACAGTGGATTTCTATCACAATCATTCACCATTTCTAATAGCTCACAACAGGCGTGTCCCCTTTAACCCCTATTGTACATAATGGCACTGGAGCCACTCATGACTCTAATCCGCAACCACTCACACATACATGGCATCCATGTACACCGATGTGAAAACAAACTAACACCTTTTGCCGATGACATCCTTCTCATACTGACTAATCCAAGGGAATCCTTACCAGCATTTGCGGCTACCCTAGAGGCCCACAGTAGATGTTCCTACTACAAATTGAATGTGGCTAAAACGTAAGCCATGGGCTTTAATCTTCCTAGTGCCTAAATATAACTTCCAATACGATTGGAGAACGGACCATCACACTTTCCTAGGGATAAAAATCACTTCCTCCATAGATAAATTATATAAGACGAACTACGTGAACCTGCAAAACCAGGTGAAAGCGCTTCTCCAGGGCTGGAATAAAAAGTACATATCTTGGTCGGGCCGAGTTGCCACGATAAACATGATAGGGGTCCCAAAATATCAGTACCTGTTTAGGACCCTCCCCATCCAGATACCAACATATTACTTCACGGAAAACCAATGAATACTTAACCACTTTTTCCACTTTATCTGGGCAGGCAAAAAAAAACAAGGGTCTCCACCACTATGATGTACAAACACCATACAGAGGATGGCATGAGCCTCCCCAATACATGCCCCTATTACCAGGCAGCCAACATCAACCCCATGATTGCTGCACAGACTCAGGATAAGCCCCACAGTAGGTGGAACGGGAGTTGGCAATGACCCAAGGGCACCATTTTGTTATTAATTATGTGGACCCCCACTCACATGAGACCTAGGAGTTTAAAGATGCTGCCAACCACTGCATTGACAAAGCACATATCGGAGTCTCACAGAGCCAGTTTATGTTTGACCAAGGCATATTCCCCAGCAATGACAATCACCACTTTATAATCGGTGATCCCCGATATTAATTTTTGACTTTCAGAATGGCACCACGTCAGGTACATTACACAACTGATTTCAGGGAGGCAAAATCAGCCCTTTACACAGCTACAAATGGATTATAACCTACCGAATATAGTTCGGTTTTCATACTTCCAATTGAGGGCATGGTTAATTAAACATTATATACATTATTATATACCAGCAAAGACACTTGTACATGAGCAACAACTGACTAACTTCGAGCGAATCCTAATAAAACAGTTGCTGGCACGGAAATCTATGCCCTTGCTACATGCAAGCCTGATCAGAAGCCAGAATATTAAACAATTACCGTTTATCCGAGCTTGGGAACGTGAGCTAAACCTCACACTACCTGAGACGGCTTTAAAAAAATAGTTCACTAATCAAAAAAAAACTAACCCTCTGCTCAACCCACATTGAGCTGTCTAAGAAACTACTATACAGATGGTACCTAGTGCCAAGTTACACCGCATGACCCCCAGTGTGCCTAACAAGTGCTGTAGGTGTCAAGAAGGAGAAGGAAATATGCTCCACATCTGGTGGGCTTGCCCGCTACTCTCAAAATACTGGCAAAATGTTGCACAACTCATACAATCCATGACAGGATTGACAATTCAGTATACCCCAGAACATGTCCTGCTACACAATTACCCCTCAGGGCTTGCGAAAGCTATGATTTATCTTACCTACCAAATTAACATAGCAGCGCTGATGCTCATCAGTAGGAAATGGAGGAGCACAGGTCGGGAGGCTCGACCGTACAAGAATGTATCCATCTATTGGACCTAAACAAAACCTCGGTATGTGCAGCAAGACTAGCAGCCAACCAAAAGAACACAATTTGGAGAATAGCCTGAATAGATGGGATGAGGTCACTAAGACCATGAACCCATAATCACCCACTCTCAGAAGCGTTGACAGCTGTGCTCATACCTGTAGATCACTGTACAAATTTCAGTTGGTAATTGAGTATCTATACCATCCTCAGGTCTACCTGGTGTGCACAATGAACAGTGAAACACTCAACAGCCTGGATGGGTACTATATCCTGATATCGGCCCAAGCCACAAAGCAAATAACTGCTTGCCAATTAGTGTACCACACATTCCAGTTGTACATGAATATGTATTTGAATTTGTAAACTTTTCAATTCCCCCTCCCACCGGTCCTCCTTCCGTTCTTTCCCCTCCCCTAATCAAAATGAAAATACTTACAGCAAGTTGTTGAAGTTCTCTCCTATATTGCAAGTTTGTAGAACATGAACACCGGATCAGTTTCGTTGTATTTGTACTAGAGGTCATTCCTTTGAACATCCGAATTGCTTTGATGTTCTGTTCTGCTATGTCTGTGAATCAAATTTTATAATAATAAAAAATAAAAAAAATAAAAAAGGAGCTAAGGGGAGTGGGGTAAAATGACAATGAAAAAAGTAGTTTCTTATAAAAGTACAATGAAGGCTCAGTTGTTTAGATGACATAGTTGCAGGAGAGAAGGTGGGTTAGTTAGTTCCTGCAGAGGGAAAGCTGATTAAACTAGAAAAGCTACAATTTCTGGGGAAATTGTGTGAAGTGTTCTTGCCTCCATCAGTAGTCTACAACTGGAGTGGGCGGAGTAACTGTTATGATTTATTTATATAGCACATTTAATTGCAATGTTGTTGCCCAAAGTGCTTCACAGTTACATTAAAACATACAGTTATAAAAAATTAGCAGGTGTAAAAGGCTTTGTCTATGACATCACTTGCTGCTGCAGCCTTGCACAGGTCAGAGTATTTTGGCGGTTGCCATCTTCAAACGGTCGTATTTTAAAAACTATAAATCCTACAGTGAAGAGCTTTATATTGTGAGAATCACAAGACCCAGACCTACATTTTGATGTATAGTATGTCTCTGAGATATTAACAAGGAAGGCACAGTCGCAGTTTAGAAATTGCCCTTCAAATGTGAGCTTTGCAGAGTGGCGTTTCAATGAATGTCAATAGACTGCGTGAGTTGCAAACAAATGGTCATATTGCGAAAACAATCAGGACTATGGCTTAGCCGTGGACATTTTTAGTGGCAGCAGGGATAGCTGAACGTTTTGATATAAGATTTGTGTAGGTGGGCTTGAAAATGAGGGAGTAGTGGCAGTTTAGAAATCATGTCCTGATTTTTCAGCTTTTGCCAGCTCCCACTCTAGCTTTGCCATTCATTCCTATGGGACAAATTTCGCCACAAGAATGACGATATTCCGAGAACCATTCAGCGAAACGTTCCACAAAGTAATAGCAACGGGATCGGGAACAATCTGCACGTTTTGGTATATTTTTGTCTATGTAGTTTAAAAACTGTGGGAGGAGTTAGGGTGGCAAATTTGGCTATAATAAGAATAATAATAACTAGAAAAGCTACAATTTCTGGGGAAATTGTGTGAAGTGTTCTTGCCTCCACCAGTAGTCTACAACTGGAGTGGGCGCAGTAACTGTTATCATTTATATAGCACATTTAATTGCATCTTTGTTGCACAGTTACATTAAACCATACATTTATAAAAACTCTAGCAGGTGTACAAAAGGCTTTGTCTATGACATCACTTGCTGCTGCAGCCTTGCACAGGTCAGAGTATTTTGGCGGTTGCCATCTTCAAACGGTCGTATTTTAAAAACTATAAATCCTACAGTGAAGAGCTTTATATTGTGAGAATCACAAGACCCAGACCTACATTTTGATGCATAGTATGTCTCTGAGATATTAACAATGAAGGCACAGTCGCAGTTTAGAAATTGCCCTTCAAATGTGAGCTTTGCAGAGTGGAGTTTCAATGAATGTCAATGGAAGGCGTGAGTTGCAAACAAATGGTCATATTGTGAAAACTATCAGGACTATGGCTTAGCCGTGGACATTTCTAGTGGCAGCAGGGATAGCTGAACGTTTTGATATAAGATTTGTGTAGGTGGGCCTGAAAATGAGGGAGTGGTGGCAGTTTAGAAATCATGTCCTGATTTTTCAGCTTTTGACAGCTCCCACTCTAGCTTTGCCATTCATTCCTATGGGACAAATTTCGCCAGAAGAACGACGATATTCCGTGAACCATTCGGCGAAACGTTCCACAAAGTAATAGCAATCCGATCGGGAACAATCTGCACGTTTTGGTATATTTTTGTCTATGTAGTGTAAAAACTGTGGGAGGAGTTAGGGTGGCAAATTTGGCTATAATAAGAATAATAAGAATAATAATAATAATATATATGTGAGATAACATTAAGTGGTCTTGCTATGCAAGAACACTTAATAATATATATGTGAGATAACATTAAGTGGTCTTGCTATGCAAGAACACTTAATAACTAGAAAAGCTACAATTTCTGGGGAAATTGTGAAGTGTTCTTGCCTCCACCAGTAGTCTACAACTGGAGTGGGCGGAGTAACTGTTATTATTTATTTATATAGCACATTTAATTGAAATGTTGTTGCCCAAAGTGCTTCACAGTTACATTAAAACATACAGTTATAAAAACAGTAGCAGGTGTAAAAGGCTTTGTCTATGACATCACTTGCTGCTGCAGCCTGGCACAGGTCAGAGTATTTTTGCGGTTGCCATCTTCAAACGGTCATATTTGTAAAACTATAAATCCTACAGCGAAGAGCTTTATATTGTGAGAATCACAAGACCCAGACCTACATTTTGATGTATAGTATGTCTCTGAGATATTAACAATGAAGGCACAGTCGCAGTTTAGAAATTGCCCTTCAAATGTGAGCTTTGCAGAGTGGAGTTTCAATGAATGTCAATGGAAGGCGTGAGTTCCAAACAAATGGTCATATTGTGAAAACTATCAGGACTATGGCTTAGCTATGGACATTTTTAGTGGCAGCAGGGATAGCTGAACGTTTTGATATAAGATTTGTGTAGGTGGGCCTGAAAATGAGGGAGTGGTGGCAGTTTAGAAATCATGTCCTGATTTTTCAGCTTTTGTCAGCTCCCACTCTAGCTTTGCCATTCATTCCTATGGGATAAATTTCGCCACAAGAACGACGATATTCCAAGAACCATTCGCCGAAACGTTCCACAAAGTAATAGCAATCCAATCGGGAACAATCTGCACGTTTTGGTATATTTTTGTCTATGTAGTGTAAAAACTGTGGGAGGAGTTAGGGTGGCAAATTTGGCTATAATAAGAATAAGAATAAGAACTAGAAAAGCTACAATTTCTGGGGAAATTGTGAAGTGTTCTTGCCTCCACCAGTAGTCTACAACTGGAGTGGGCGGAGTAACTGTTATTATTTATTTATATAGCACATTTAATTGCAACGTTGTTGCACAGTTACACTAGAAAAGCTACAATTTCTGGGGAAATTGTGAAGTGTTCTTGCCTCCACCAGTAGTCTACAACTGGAGTGGGCGGAGTAACTGTTATTATTTATTTATATAGCACATTTAATTGCAACGTTGTTGCACAGTTACATTAAAACATACAGTTATAAAAACATTAGCAGGTGCAAATGGCCCTGTCTATGACATCACTTGCTGCTGCAGACTTGCACAGGTCAGAGTATTTTTGTGGTTGCCATCTTCAAACGGTCGTATTTTAAAAACTATAAATCCTACAGTGAAGAGCTTTATATTGTGAGAATCACAAGACCCAGACCTACATTTTGATGTATAGTATGTCTCTGAGATATTAACAATGAAGGCACAGTCGCAGTTTAGAAATTGCCCTTCAAATGTGAGCTTTGCAGAGTGGCGTTTCAATGAATGTCAATGGACTGCGTGAGTTGCAAACAAATGGTCATATTGCGAAAACAATCAGGACTATGGCTTAGCCGTGGAAATTTTTAGTGGCAGCAGGGATTGCTGAACGTTTTGATATAAGATTTGTGTAGGTGGGCTTGAAAATGAGAGAGTAGTGGCAGTTTAGAAATCATGTCCTGATTTTTCAGCTTTTGCCAGCTCCCACTCTAGCTTTGCCATTCATTCCTATGGGACAAATTTCGCCACAAGAACGACGATATTCCGAGAACCATTCAGCGAAACGTTCCACAAAGTAATAGCAACGCGATCGGGAACAATCTGCACGTTTTGGTGAATTTTTGTCTATGTAGTGTAAAAACTGTGGGAGGAGTTAGGGTGGCAAATTTGGCTATAATAAGAATAATAATAACTAGAAAAGCTACAATTTCTGGGGAAATTGTGTGAAGTGTTCTTGCCTCCATCAGTAGTCTACAACTAGAGTGGGCGGAGTAACTGTTAGTATTTATTTATATAGCACATTTAATTGCAATGTTGTTGCCCAAAGTGCTTCACAGTTACATTAAAACATACAGTTATAAAAAATTAGCAGGTGTAAAACGCTTTGTCTATGACATCACTTGCTGCTGCAGCCTTGCACAGGTCAGAGTATTTTGGCGGTTGCCATCTTCAAACGGTCATATTTCTAAAACTATAAATCCTACAGTGAAGAGCTTTATATTATGAGAATCACAAGACCCAGACCTACATTTTGATGTATAGTATGTCTCTGAGATATTAACAATGAAGGCACAGTCGCAGTTTAGAAAATGCCCTTCAAATGTGAGCTTTGCAGAGTAGAGTTTCAATGAATGTCAATGGAAGGCGTGAGTTGCAAACAAATGGTCATATTGTGAAAACTATCAGGACTATGGCTTAGCCGTGGACATTTCTAGTGGCAGCAGGGATAGCTGAACGTTTTGATATAAGATGTGTGTAGGTGGGCCTGAAAATGAGGGAGTGGTGGCAGTTTAGAAATCATGTCCTGATTTTTCAGCTTTTGCCAGCTCCCACTCTAGCTTTGCCATTCATTCCTATGGGAAAAATTTTGCCACAAGAACGACGATATTCCGAGAACCATTCGGCGAAACGTTCCACAAAGTAATAGCAATCCGATCGGGAACAATCTGCACGTTTTGGTATATTTTTGTCTATGTAGTGTAAAAACTGTGGGAGGAGTTAGGGTGGCAAATTTGGCTATAATAAGAATAATAATATATATGTGAGATAACATTAAGTGGTCTTGCTATGCAAGAACACTTAATAATATATATGTGAGATAACATTAAGTGGTCTTGCTATGCAAGAACACTTAATAATATATATGTGAGATAACATTAAGTGGTCTTGCTTTGCAAGAACACTTTATAATAATAATATATATGTGAGATAACATTAAGTGGTCTTGCTATGCAAGAACACTTAATAATATGTTTCATCGAAGAAGTGATTTTTTTGTGATTTTTTAAAGGAATGGAGATTGAGTGAAAGTCCAATGGAGCAGGGAAGGGAGTTCCAAAGAAACGGTGCAAGCCTAGAGAAGTCTTGAATGGTGGAGTTAAAGACGCACTTATTAACAGAGGATTTATGCAGGTCTTCAGCAGAGAGTATGGACCTGAATGGGATATACTTGTGTATTAGTAAGGATAAGTAGATGGGGGAGAGATTTATAAGCAAGAACCAACATTTGAAATTTAGCACCTTTTCTCATGGAAAGCCTATGTAAAGACTGACATAGGGGGGAGGCATGGGAGGTGATTATAGACTGTAGCAGTGATTATAGGTTTTAGCAGTGCATGCAGGGAATGCGTAAAACCAATGAGATGCGGATTGTTCTAGTCAAGGCGGAAGCTGAACGCGGCATTTGGTGTTAGGTAAGAGTGGATGCAAGCTGTGTTTTTGACAGAGAGCAGCAACATGATTTTACTGGATTTGAGGGGTGAAAAGTTGTAATAGAGGGGAACGCCAAGGCAACAAGAATATAAGCTAGGTCTGATGGTAGGGCCAGTGACTTGGAATGATGAACACTTCACTGTTTTTTTTTTTTTCAATTCTTTATTTTTGCTGTGCATGGTTTAATATTCGTATAGCAGTAATGCCACAACAGCATTCAAAAACAAATTTAACAAGCACTTATTCATTAACTGCTGTACAGCATCAGAGAAAACGCACAATTTTTGGTTAATAATACAGGCAAATTACAAGCTGGGTAACTACGTCTGCCTTTGTGAATTAGTTATCGATTAGTGACAGTAGCTTAAGGTTGATTCTGTAAGAGTCATCGCTTTAGAGTCGTTGATATGGTTGTGCATGACTATATTGAAGCGAGGGACATACGTTTAGTTCAGTAACATCCTAACATGCGATAGGTAAGACATTAATTTACGTTAATATAGATTACACAGTGCAGACTAAAGAGTATGATATGCTATGGTTAACTTTACGCTTGGCATCAGCAAGAGAAATATGCCAGGTTGCAAGGGCGCAGAACAATGCTTTATAAGAAAGGAGATATATAAATTAGTGCTGCTTAGCAGATTGTTTGTCACTGCTGATTAGTAGAAGTACAGGATTGACTATAAAACATGAATAAAACAGTTTAACTCTTGTGCCGCTGGGTTGTGTGTAGCCTCGGTTAAGGACCCTGTTCAGAGACAGTTCACGGCTAGCATCCAGCTCCCCTAGGTGATCAGTCATCCGATTCCCTGGCTGGGGTTCCACCGTCCTTGCGTGCCATGTCCAGGATTTTCCCGCTTGGGTGAGAGTTGGTCGAACCGAAGGCAGCTCAGGTCCGTGAACAGTCTGCTGTGACCTGTGTTGAGGGCTGCTGTGTGCTGTGCTGTATTGTGCTTAATAGGGATTGCCTGGGCAGTCGACAGGGAGGTAGGTCGTGCACGCTGGCGGTTCTCATTTTGGGGCTTGGGAGCGCAGGTGATCTTGCCCAGCAACCCCGGCGCCGCTCTCTGTAGTGCCGGTCCTCTGCTTTGCTTCCCTCGGGGGGCCACGCCGGAGCCGCGAGGGGGTTTCACATCTAGGTGGCGCCGTGCTGCCGGGCGGATCCAGGCCGTCGCCTCTTTCAACGCCAGCCTGAAGGCCCGTCTCCGGGTGTGTAGCTGCTTCCAGAGGTTGGCACGAAGCCGGTCACAGAACTCCCAGATGAGCGCGGGAGGCTTGGTAAGTGTACTCTTTTTCTTGAGCTGAGTTAGGGTTGCCATCTTGGTTTTGAGCGTTGTTCGTGTCGCTTGATCAGGCTTTAATGCCAGGGCATTTATCTCCAGCTTGGACCGGGATGTCCCCCGCCGGTCCAGAGGGGGGGGAAGCAGGGCTGTGCTTTGTTCATGCTTAGAGGCACAGCCCGCGCCGGGGGATCGGCCGCCTCCCCCTGACCGCGGGCCCCGCTCTGGTTTAGGCCGCATGGTCGGCGTTAGACTTTCCGTAGCGCTTCGGCTCCAGGAAGGTATCGTTCTGTAGTTCTCGGTGTCGCGGGTCGGTTCCCGGCCACCTTGTGTCGCCAGCGTCGGCAATTCCGCCGTTTTTGTTGGGATTATGCCCGTTATGCCCGGAGCTTGCAGATTGTGCGGCCGGCCATCTTGGCTGTCAGGCCCCGCCCCCAACACTTCACTGTTTTAACCCCAATATTGTATCTCAATTGATGACAAGGTGTGAAAAGGTGTGCCTTATCTGGTGAGCATTGATTTGGTCAGCAACTGCCCACTCTCTCCTACATTGTTTCCCTCTGTATGTCTACATATGTTATCATCTGCTGGCAAAACCCTAGGGGGGATGTTGTACCACATGGGAAGACTGAGTTCTGGTTTTGGACTGTAAATGTGTAATAGCATTGGCAGAGGGGTAAAACAGATGCCTTAAAGGACCACTATAGGCACCCAGACCACTTCAGCTCAATGAAGTGGTCTGGGTGCCAGGTCCCTCTAGTTTTAACCCTGCAGCTGAAAACATAGAAGTTTCAGAGAAACTGCTATGTTTCACTGAGGGTTAATCCAGCCTCTAATGGCTGTCTCACTGACAGCCGCTAGAGTCACTTCTGCAATTCTCACTGTGAAGAAGACGCTGGACGTCCATAGGAAAGCATTGAGTAATGCTTTCATATGGTCTGTTTGAATGCGCGTGCGGCTCTTGCCGCGCATGTGCACTCGGCTGTGACGTCGGCAGGGGGTGGAGAGTTCCCCAGCACAGAGGGAGCCCGGCGCTATAGAAAGGTAAGTGGCTGAAGGGGTTTTAACCCCTTCAGCCCAGTGGATGGGGGCCCTGAGGGTGGGGGGACCTAATGACCCTATAGTGCCAGGAAATCGAGTTTATTTTCCTGGCACTATAGTGCTCCTGATTGTCAAACGTAGAAAAATTTGTCAAGATTGTCAAACGTAAGAAAAATACATCAAACAAAGTAGTAAAGATAAGATGAGCTTTCTGATTCTTGAAAATAAAGGTAAGTTTAAGGTGACAGAGTCACTTTAAATAATATTTAAACATATAGATATAGAATTTTAATTGATCCTCCTGTTTACCCTCTATTTAATATTGTTTCTCATGTGATCTGTGAACCAAATGGCGGGAAAATGCTCCAATCAGTGTACAATGATTGGCCCATATTCATGTCCTTTTGGTTTGTCCGATTCTTTACCCTATATTTTTGTTACTGATATTCTGCTGAACTAAGCGGACATATGGATCGAAATCTTACCATCCCAAAATTTTATTTAAGAAAAAATGGTTTGATCAAACCAAATTTTGTTGCTGTGCATAACTCTAGTGTGTGTGTGCTACCATTTGACTAGGGTGATTCTATTCCACACTGGAGGATGAGTTTCAGTTACAGCCTGGAAGTAGGAATGACATTGCATTGAGGTGAAACATGCAAGTTGGCCATCAACTGCCTACTCATTCTCAATTTTTTTCTGCTCTTTTCTTCTTTTTTACTTCCACACTGTTTCCCCACCTACCCCCCATCCGACTGTACCAGCAGTGTGGCAAAACCTGCTACCATCCACCTTTGCAGCTTGCAAATACTAGGCTAACACTGTTCCACACTGTTACATTGGCTTCCATTCAGGGCTGTATTTTGCGCGAGGCAAACAAGGCATTTGCCTAGGGCGACACTTTCAGGGGGCGGCAAAAAAACGCCGCCCTAAGTGCTTAGTCAAGTGCCTTGTTTGCCTCATGTCTTTGGGAGGCCAAGAGGTTGCCAGCCGGCCACCCTTGGATCCTCCCGAGGCATTTCGCTGACTCAAAGCTTAGAGGGGGGGGGGGGGGGCAAGGGAGCGCAATACTCTGAGCACTTCCTGCTCCCTCATGCTCCAGGAGCCGGAATATGACATCACTCCGGCCCTGGCGGTGCGGGAGGGAGCAGGAAGTGCTCAGCTCCCTTGAGAAAGATAGAGACACCGACCGATAGAAAGACCACCTGCACAGTCACCCACCCAGACACCTCCCCACCGGGAACATCTGCTGCTGGGACCAGGACCCCCTCCCTGCCCGCTCTTGCTAGTTCCGGGACCCCTCGAGCAGTCATGGGATGTACCCTGAGCGCGGAGGAGAGAGCTGCGCTGGAGAGAACCAAACAGACCTGCTACTGGGTGAGCTACCCCCATCTACTCCACTGTCCCCTAATCTGCCCAGCTACCCCCATCTACTCTCCTACTTCCTAATCTGCCCCAGCTACCCCCATCTACTCCACTGCCCCAAAATCTGCCCCAGCTACCCCCCCATCTACTTCACTGCCCCCTAATCTGCCCCAGCTACCCCATCTACTCTACTGCCCCATATGTGCCCCAGCTACCCCTATTTACTCTACTGCCCCATCTACCCCCATTTACTCTACTGCCCCCAAATCTGCCCCAGCTACCCCATCTACTCTACTGCCCCATATGTGCCCCAGCTACCCTATCTACTCCACTGCCCCAAAATCTGCCCCAGCTACCCCCCATCTACTCCACTGCCCCCTAATCTGCCCCAGCTACCCCATCTACTCTACTGCCCCATATGTGCCCCAGCTACCCCATCTACTCTACTGCCCCATCTACCCCCATTTACTCTACTGCCCCCAAATCTGCCCCAGCTACCCCATCTACTCTACTGCCCCATATGTGCCCCAGCTACCCCTATTTACTCTACTGCCCCCAAATCTGCCCCAGCTACCCCCATTTACTCTACTGCCCCCAAATCTGCCCCAGCTACCCCCCATCTACTCTACTGCCCCCAAATCTGCCCTAGCTACCCCCATCTACTCTACTGTCCCCAAATCTGCCCCAGCTACCTCCCATCTACTCTACTGCCCCATCTACCATTCTTCCCCCAAATCTGCACCTCTGCTTTACTGCCCTCCAACCTGCCCATATACCAAAATCTGCCCCACTGCACCCTATTCTGTTCATATACCCCATTCTTGCGGGATCTGCCCGCTGCAGCCGGGGTACATACTACCTTAATCTTTTTTTAATCAGGGACATTCATTTTCTCCTCCCCCCCACCTCCTCTCAACTGCCTTACTGGGGTTTTTGAATTATCCCAGGCATGCATCAACAGCACCCCTTATCTACCATACCAGGGTACAGTAATAATCTGCTCTTACAGATAGCTAATGACTACCCAGTACTGTCGGTGTGTTTGTGAGTGAATGTGTGTGTCTGTCAAATTAGTGAGTATGTTCGTGTCAGTGTGTGTATGTGTCTGTCATTGAAAGTGTGGGTTGTTTAACCCCTTAAGGACCAAACTTCTTGAATAAAAGGGAATCATGACATGTCACACATGTCATGTGTCCTTAAGGGGTTAAACAGTGTGCGTGCCAATGACTGTATGCGTGCGCCAATAACTATGTATCTGTCAGTGAGTGTACGTCAGTGCATGTGTCAATGAGGGCATGCGTCTGTCATTCAAAATAGTGGCCTTGACACGAAGTGGTGGGGCAAATTTAGATTAGGGGGTGCCTGAATTTAGTCGCACTTAGGGCAGCACAAATCCAAGATACACCACTGCTTCCATTACACAGGTGAGTAAGGGCATTTTTATGCAGGTGAAACAGATGAGTGTGTTGCCAATTACCCCACTCATCATTATTTTTATTTTTGTGAACGTGTCATGGCTAACTGACTGCAGCAGCAGGGAGTTCTCTCTTCCTGCCCGCTACTGCAGTTGGAATAACTTTGTTGAGCAGAGACGTTTACTGTCTCTACCCCTTTGGCATCTCAGATGCCATCGGGTATGGACTGCCTGCTCTGGATAGAAAATTATTGAGTCAACAATTTCCCATTCTCCGTCTGTTGCTTTAATATCTCCAGACTGGCTACAGTGGTGAAGTGGCAACACCTGCTACATTCTACCAGACATTGTACTGTTCATCATTGAGAATGGAGTACCAATTACTTTCTTAGAGCGTAGAATGGCATTGATAGGCACGTTGTTGCTAACTACAAAACAGACACCCTGCACATATCATACAGTCAATCACTCAAACATAGAGGAGATGAAAAACTGTGAGAAGCGCCTTGGAGGGGCCCTCAAATTTCAAGTGGCATGTAGTGGGAAAAGAGAGGAGAAATATATGGTGCAGTAAATTTCCAAATTAAAAACAGAAGGAAATACACTCACAGTGTAGGGAGCACCTGGGCAGTACAATCTCCGCCTATGGATACAAGAGCAAAAAATAGTGCAATATGGCAGGAAATAAAAAATGTATAAATAGTATAAAAATGCACACTCACATTTATTAGAGCCCTCTAATGGCTCCTTGCATGTGGCCTGGACTGGAATAATCACCACATACAAGGAGCCATTAGAAAGCTCTAATAAATGTAAGTGTGCATTTTTATACTATTTATTTATTTTCGGTTTCCTGACATATTGCACTATTTTTTGCTATTGTTTTTATGGTACACATGCATATCTGACTCGGTCGGACCAAGATTTCATCATTATATCCATAGGCGCAAGGAAGGATGTGGGGGGGGGGGGGGGGCCAGATAGTACCAGGAAAACAGCTTTGTATTCATAGCACTATAGTATCCCTTTAAGTAGCAACTCAATATTATTAGATGAAACTGTGGTAAAACGTGGGGTTGGTGAGGCAATTAAGAAAAAGTTATTAATTTAAAAAGGCTTGCCCTCCCAGAAAAGGAAAGAGGCAGCAAACACCACCGGCAAAGGTAGGTATTTGCTGTAAGAACTGTTTGGTAGGTAAAACATAGGTATACAATATGTAGGTACATAGGTAGGCACTACATAAAGCATTAACAAATAACCATGCATCAAATCAAATGTATTTGCAAGCAAGCAAAGCACGTGGTGCAACATGCACAAGGGGATTTAGTTACTAAAAACATATTGTGATGGTGTGGTCAGAGCATTTATTCAAGTTCAAAAAGCAAAATAATATTTTGCATTTTGGGCTTCAAATAAGACAAAAGCAATTCATGGTTTAGTGAATAAGCTGCCTTATGCATATTGTTTAAAATCTGATGAAGGGTCGTTCATAGAGGCGCAACACGTCCAGCTGTTTTTTTTGTTTTCTTTTTCCTTTTATGCTGCCCTCTTCCTTTTAACTTACGGTATTCCAGGAACGCAAACTTTTTTGCAATTTTGCTTGCACTTTTCTGATTGAATATCTGTAATTTATGCATATGGTCCTACACATCTTAATAAATTTAAAAAAAAATGTATGCAGTTTCCTCATGGCACTTTGGATATCACATAAGTATGGTGAAAACCTCTTACTTTATTGACTGATAAATGCATGTGTAATTGGATTATTTTAACGTCTTCTGTATTCTAAAAGTTATGACCTAGATTTCTTCTTGTCGTTCAGGGACAGAAGAAAATCAACAACAGCAACAGATTAGCAATTACAGGACCTTAAGTACAGTGCTCTGCCTCAGGCTCACACCAGTGAGATTTAGTGCGCAAATAAAAATACACTGTGAAATGTTCAAAATCAAACGTGTTTATTTACAGTCACTGTGTAGTGATGTAAAACAGAACAGAAAACTATTCACTATGATGTTAAAATATTATAATGTCAAAATAAATAAAAATAAAAAAATAAAAAAAAATTGGCTAACTGACTCTTCATAACCAGTAATCAAAATTAATATCAATTATCTCAGCTTCTGTAACTGTAACTTACCTGCATTTTGTAATATGATGCTTCCTTACTTCATAAATATTACAAATTTGTGTTAGTTCTAAAAATATGAAATTAAATACACAAATCCACACTGACATATTCAGCTCTGTGCCGGAACAGAGATCATTTATATTGACTCCCATTCAATCACTGTGATAACTTCTTCCCTTTTCTGTCACTGAACATATTAAGTGTAGAAATAGAATCTATTGGGACTATTCATTAAAGAGACACTAAAGGCACCCAGACCACTTCATCTCAATAAACTGGTCTTGGTGCAGTGCCCCTGGCATTTAGCCCTGCAATCTAAAACATTTCCGTTTAGTAGATATGGCTTCTTATGTTTACAGGGCTAAACACCCCTGTAGTGGCTGTATTCCTGACAGCCACAAGAGACACTAGTATACATTTAATTTAGGGTGCGAGTGACTAGTGAGGAGAACATTATAGCGTTAGAAATACATGTTTAAAAAAAAAAAAATATATATATATATATATATATATGTTTTTTTGTTGTGCAAAAGATTGACAGTCATGCTTGCTATGCCACAACAGCAGACATAAACATTTCAAGAGACAGGATATTATGGCATGTAATTGAACTGCACATTTTTTTTGAAAAGTTAAACAAGTTAAATCAAGATGTGTCAGTAAATGAGTATGCATAAGGGTTAAGGGAGACATGCGTTGTAGCCTGACACTGGGTAAGTAAACATAATAGGGTAACATGCTAATTTTTAATCTATTCAGTAGCTTAGTAGCCGCTGGGTACTGCCTTCGCTTAAGGGCACAGAGAAAGGACAGACTTACCTGAACTATGGTCTCATGAATAGCTGCACAGACTCATTTCAGCCTATGCCACAAAGAGGTCGCCTTAGACCGGCTCCCTTCCCTGTAAACTCAGTGTCCTCTTTCTCTCTTAGGCAGGTCGATATGCCAGGCTGGACTTCAGGCTTGCGGGTTACTGGGGAGAGACTGTGCCTCTGCTTTCTTTCCACCTGAGCTCCATTTCCCGACGCTTTCCCAGGGGTTCTCCGTCGCTGCTTGGTGGAGGCATAGGTCCGGGGTCACTCAGGATACTTGGGAGACTTCCAGGCGCTTGGGTGGCTGGGTTGCTGTCTCACCTCTTGGGCCCTCAACTCAGGGCATGGTTGATGTTCCAGCGGTTGTGTTGTGGGGGTGAGAGATCTGTTAGAGATGCGCCCCCATAACTCCTGGAAGAGTTGGTCAAATCGGCACTCGAAGCCTTCCCTCCATTTCAGGCTGCCAGCATCGTTCTGGGCCTATAGGATGCGCAGGTCGGCAGCCATTTTTGCCTCACCATGTGGTCTCCAGCCCATCAGAAGAGGTGGGATTCCCCAGCAGGGACCGGGGTTTCGGGGCACCAGGGCTGTTGCTAAGTGATGCGCACCCGGCGCCGGGAGATCATCCGCCTCCCCTGACCGCTAGGCTGTCACCCCCTCCAGGCCTCATGACCAGATGGCGCGATGGCACGGCCATGAAGCGTGTATCATGACTGCTGAAGTTGCCGGTCAATGTTGCTGTAGGTTGCTGCTCAGTCAAGGCTATTTGTAGCTTGTTAGAAGGCAAAAATTTTTTTTTTTTCAGTTCAATTGTGCAGGAGCCAAGATGAAACACGTCTGGCCATCTTGGCTGCCAGAAATACATGTTTATATTACTAACACTATTTGGTTCCTTTAAGCACTTCTACCCCATGGTAGAAGCGCTAACATCTGGGCAGAGAAAAACTGGCCTTTGCCCTCCCTGTTCCCTTTGTCCAGGGCCTGAATACCCGTAGGTTATCCCAGCAGCGGGGCTGGCCAGGGCCAGATTAACAGCCCAGTGAGCCTGGTGCTGACAATTATGATGGGCCGAATTACAGAATCTTATCGACCAAAAACACTAAAACACTCCCAAGTGTCATGGATCTGATGGAGATGGTGCTGGAGAGAAAGAAAACAGCAGCTATAAGAAAACACATACCCTATGCTAATCTCGCTCTAATTTACGTTTTCATCTTTCAAGTAAATCCATAACCCCTAACAGCAGTGTGCAGTCAAGCAGGAAGTCAATTGGCACGGTAAAAGGGTGTGCCACTGACACAAATCACGTAACCTGCCACAAGGGGCGAACATGCCCAAAAAGAGGACATGTCTGCCCAAAGAATTAGAATGCCAGCCTGGCATGAATGCGTGTCAGGCTGCCTGCCAATCATGCAGGTGGCCAACTAAGGGCATACTATGCAGACAGCACCCTGAGCTTGGCATAAATGCGTCTAATGATGCGCTCGCTCAACGCATTCTAAGGACTGTCCCCTAGCACTCGCTGGTCCACTTGTCTCCTTACCTTCTTACTAGCAGGTAGAAGCTCCTGGTATATAGTCTGGGACAGAGAAAAGTTGTATGTAGTGAGTGTAGAAGAAAGGGAACATGCCACAGTGTTAGAGAGACCAAAGTCAGCATTACCTTAAAGGATCACTATAGGGTCAGGAACACAAACATGAATTCCTGACCCTATAGTGTTAACACCACCATCTAGCCCCCCCATGGGCCACTCATGCCTCCATAAATATAGTAAAATCTTACTGTATTCAAGTCTGAAGCTGTAACTCTGCAAGCTGTTAGACTAAAAAAAAAAACAAGCACTTTGCTGACATCATTAGAAGTGGAAGCCTGATCCAATAACAGCGCTTCCCCATAGGATTGGCTGAGACTGACAAAGAGGCAGATCAGGGGCAGAGCCAGCATGATTAAAACACAGCCCTGGCCAATCAGCAGCTCCTCATAGAGATAAATTGAATCAATGAATCTCTATGAGGAAAGTTCAGTGTCTGCATGCAGAGGGAGGAGATACTGAATGTTTGGATGCATTTTAGGTAGCCATGACCCAGGAAGGATCTCTAACAGCCATCTACAGAGTGGCCAGTGAAGTTATCCCTATGCTGTAATGTAAACACTGCATTTTCTCTGAAAAGACAGTGTTTACAGAAAAAAGCCTGACGGTAATGATTCTACTCACCAGAACAAATTCAATAAGCTGTAGTTGTTCTGGTGACTATAGTGCCCCTTTAACTATATTCATTGTCAGCCAGTCCACACAAGTTTTGTTCCCATACATCCCTCTTAAGTTTCCATACTTAAGTAAGAGTATGTGAAAAGTAGTTAGGGTTGCCACCTTTCTTGGAAAAACATACCGGCCTTACTAATTTGCATAATTCAATATGTATGGGTGACATCACATGATGTAAATCACAAGGAGCGACATAAGAGAAAATGCTGTAAAATCAACAAAAAAACTACTTAGTTTAATTCTGCTGTATAGATGGATTCCTCCCAGTGCCCCCATGTCTTCCAGTGCCCTCATGACTCAGTGCCCCATGTGTCGATTACTCCAGGTCTCAGTGTTCCTATGTCTCCCAGTGTTCCCTAATGTCGTGTCCCCAGGTCTCCCAGCGACCCTATGTATCACAGTGACCCTATGTATCACAGTGTCCCTATTTATCACAGTGTCTCAATGCCCCATGTCTCCCAGTGTCCTCCAGTATTCCCATGTGTATATGTCCCCATGACGGGGAGACCTAGGGACACGGAGACACCAGTGACACTGGGAGACATGGGGACACTGGGAAAATAGGGGACACTTGAAGACATGGGGACACAGACACCAGGGACACAGACACTAGAGACACTGGCTGGGGGACATGGGGACATTGAGACATGGGGCACAGGGAGACATGGGGACACTGAGACACCAGGGCCACAGACACTAGGGACACGAGCTTGGAGACATGGGGACATTGAGACACTTGTGGCACTGGGAGACATGGAGGCACTAGGAGACATGGGGACAGTGAGACACTGGCAGACTCGGGGCACTGGGAGACTAGGGGGCACTGGCTGGGAGACATGTGGACACTGAGAGACATGGGGACACTGTGTCCCCATGTGTCTCTGTGTTCCCAAGTGTCTGTGTGATAATGTCTCCCATTGTCCCCTAGTGTCTCAGTGTCTCCATGTCTCCTTGCAGCCTTTCCCCCATCCCCCACTTCCCTGAGCTGTAGGCTGTCTCTGCAGGGTGGGAGTTGCTGTCTGGACGCTCTGTAGCTGCTCCCCTGCAGATCAGTGAGTAGAGATAGGCAGGGAGGGATATGCTGGAACTTCCTATCCCTGCCTCTCTCCACACACAGTGACCCCTACTGGCCAGTGCTGGTATTGCATAGTATTCTCTTGTTTATACTGAGAAAAATACCAGCATTTGTATTGCCAGTATCACTGCAATATCGGCACCGGCCAGGCAGCCTCAAATACTGACTGTGCCAATAAAATAAAAGCCAGGTGGAATCCCTAAGAGTAGTGTGTGGAAAAAAAAAAAAAAAAAAAATAGCTAGGCCTGGAGCTGCAGCTCCATCAGCCCCTATGTTAATCCGGCCCTGTTCAGTGCCTCTCTCCACAACACCACTACCCTCAGTGCCAGTCTCCATAACACCATTACACTCTGAAAGTGCAGAAAATGAATTATGTAGAGCAACAGACTGTGCAATATGCCTTTTATCCACAACTCTAAGTCTACCAGATCCTACAGTGATCCATCTGCCATTCCTAGTATGTCTCTGCGGCAGTGGCTTTGCAGCAGTTCCAGTCTGAGTTTGTTTACCAGATTATTTACAAATCTCAGACTTCAAAAATACAATCTCCTGCCGCAAGATAGAGTACTGTCTACAGATTAGACAAAAACAACCAAACCTCCAAAAAGTGGAACGTGAAACAAATGCATAGCAACTATTACACTGAACTAAGTCTGCCATTCCAATGAGGTGAATAATTTAAATCAAACGAATCTTAACTTTTTATTTATCCTCCTAAATACCTCCAGTTTCTCTCCAGAATATCTCCAACCACACACTTAGAAGCAACACTTTGATGAAGCAACCAAGCTATATTAGCCAAGCTAATGACAACAGCCCTTATATAACTCCAATCCCCTTTAAAAGAAAGAAAGTCTACAAGTTTTAGATATTATATTTGGTTGTGCAGAAGATATTGGACAGAGAAAATGGTAGGAGGCATTTGAAATCTTCTCAGTAAAAAATACAGAAATGGAAGAAATGGATGTGGACTTATGATAAGGACTACATGTTTTCTATTCCCAATCCTTATATATACTAGTTTTGTCTACCCTTTCCAGAAAGTTTGGTTATAAGAATTTTTGCTTTTTGAATTATTATGGGAAAATTGTTTAAATATTGTAAAGTAAAATACTGAAATATTCAGTGGGCAAAATACAAAGGCTGTTCTTAAAACAAGCAGCAGAAAACTGTTTGTCCTTGTTAAGGAATGTATTCATGTCCTTAACCATTTATATAGTATCTAAACAGATTCATGTTCTTAACCATTTATATTCTACCAAAATGGCAGGCCATAAATAAGACTGTTAATTTAATTTCACATTATTTCTAGGTGACCTTCTTTCCGGAGAAAATTCAAAGTGAACCTGTAATGAAAAAATTCACTAACCTAAAATTGCTTCCATATACATTGAATATACCATAGATCACAAAGATTTCTTCTGTTCCATTGCCACCATCCTACACTCCAACTCCACTCTGCCTGGACCCTTCTTTGATTTGCCCTGCTTGGGACACCTCCCCAAGCAGGACAAATCTCCTCAGTGACATTAACACGCTGGTTTCGTTCCCAGTGTGCCAGCGTCGGAATGGAGTGATGCCACAGCCCTAAGATTTTGTGCTCCTCTAAAAAAAAAAGAGGGGTTTGTCTGATAACATGTTCTTTAACCCCTTAAGGACCAAACTTCTGGAATAAAAGGGAATCATGACATGTCACACATGTCATGTGTCCTTAAGGGGTTAAAATATCATCCTCTCTTAAAATATCCCAATTGTTTTTATGATTTTTTTAATTTTAAAACTCTTATTATTAAAATCTAAAATGATGGGTGAGTTGTGTTTTTTTTCCTATTTGAGTTGTGATATCGCAGCAGTTGATTTCTGTCGAGTTGTTTCATTTACATAATCAGAGTATCAATGTCCTGTTAATTATAATTCCTTTCTTTAAATTCTTTAAGAATCCTCCCAATCGACCATAAAAAGATTGGCGTACTGGCTAACCTGGCTATCTGGTCTAACCCAAAATGGAAACGAAATCTTATTTTATACCCCAGATATATAGATGATTTGTTTTTTATTTGGGATGGCACACACAACGATCTTAATGAGATTTTATCTTTTTTATTTTTTTTTATTTTTTTTATTCTTTATTTTTGCATGTGCATATGAGTTACAGACAATCTTGCAGGGCCACAACAGCAACTGCAGGCGTATTCTTGGTATTACAATGAGTGGCATTCAGAAACAGCACATTTTTTTTATATAAAAGAGCAAGTTTTGTTACATTCTAGGCAGACGTATGACATTTCTAGGTACATCTAGATTTGGTACTCTAGGTAGTGGATTCTCAGTTAATTGTTATGCTAGGACAACAGTGTAGTTATCATATCATTAGGCTTTGGTATTCGTTATGGAACAATGTTAAAGTAGATTACTCAAACTGATTGAGGCTGTCGCTTTTACACATGTTATGCAGGTTAGTACACAGCATAGGCTATAGGGAATGCTCTGTGTTAACGTAAAATGACTGCTTTGTATGTTACATCTAATAGATTACCAGTAGCTTCTTACCCCACCAGCCCCCTTGCAAACAGGTTAGGAATCTAAGAGGGAAGCGGCAATGTCGGCATACACTCGTGTGAGTCCAGTTAAGATAGAGAGAAACCTTAGCGGTTGTGAGCGCCCAGTCCATAGTGTCCTGATCTCCCTATTGTCAGCCGATGCTTCTTAGGTAAGTGGAGGCCCCCTGTGCCGGTCTGTGCTGCCTTGACGTGGGTTACAGTCCCTTCAGATCGGCAGTGTGTGGCTTGGGTGTCTCAGCGTGGTTCGGCGTCCGCGTCGGGGAATGAGCTGCAGCTTTGAAGTCGGACTCTTCCGACCGTGTGTTGTCGGGCTGTAGCCGTAGAGGGTGCTTCCAGTGAGGCTCTCTTGTGAAGGTGCCCCCTCTTGCCTGTGCTGCCCGCAGGTTCATACTTTGCGTGGGAAACGGTATGGGCCGCTTCTGAGCCTCACTGCCGGTTTTGGCGCCAGCATCTGTGGTCTCCGCCATCTTGATTGCTGCGCCTTCGCGTTAGGCCCGGGCGGCCCTGTTGCTGCTCCCGGGATGGTTGGGGCATGCGGGGGTGGGGACCGGGATCACCCCCCCGGTCCATAGGGGGGGGGGACGGGGCCACAGCTCCACGGGTCTGGCTCCTGTCTGAGCACCGATGGGCAGGATAGCGGGGCAGCGGCCGTCTGCCCCACTCACCGCCGGAGTAGGCCTCGTTGGTGCCAGTGGGGATTCATCCTCCAGGGGACTGAAACCCGTCGGGCCAGCCTCACCCTGGTTCCGGTACTCTCCACCCGATGGGTTTCGCCGTTGGTTGTCAGCTTTTTCATGCAAAAATAAGTTGCTATCGTGGTTTTTCCTCCATTAGTTTCAGGAGCTGGTCTGACATGCGACCAGCTCGCTCGGCGTCCTGGCCCCCGATTTTATCTTTTTTTAATCGATTATAATAGGGGGTATTAAACTTAATACTGATATCAGCACCATCAGAGTTCAATTTTTAGATCTAGATATTTATATAGAAAACATTCGGTTACACATTAAAACCTTTTTTTTAAAACGTACACACTAATACCTTTATAGATTTTACCAACTGCCATCACCATGGCTAAAAAGAGTACCAAAAAGCCAAGGTAATAGTCTAAGACGCAATTGTACGGACAATAAGGTGTTCAAACAACAAGCATGTGACCTTAAAGAAAAACTTAAAGAAAGGAATTATAATGAACAGGACATTGATACTCTAATCATAGAAAACAAACAACTCAACAGAAACCAACTGCAGCAATATCACAACTTAAATAGGAAAAAAAAACACTATCTTAACCATCATTTTAGATTTTATTAATAAGAGTTTTAAAATCAAAGTAAAAACTAAAAACATTGGGATATTTTAAGAGAAGATGATATTTTAAAGAACATGTTATCAGACAAACCCCAAATTGTTTTTAGAGGAGCCCCAAATCTTAGAACGTGTCTTACTAAAAATTGCACTGAGAAAGCTAGCTCTAATAAATTCTCTTTTAGCCAAAAAAATAATAATTTTATACATGTAAAAGCTGCTTAGCATGTAGAAGCACTAATAACAAAAATGCTAAAACTTCTACTTTCAAATCCAAATATTCATTTCAGGAATTTGATATAAAACATTTTATCAGATGCCACTCAAAATGTTATATTTATTTATTAGAATGTCCTTGTAAATTACAATATGTAGGCATAACCACTAGATGCCTCAAAACTCTCATTGCTGAGTACTGCCAAAAGATTTTATCAACCCCTCTGTATAAAAACACTTTTGAATTCATAATAAAGACGCTAAATGCTTCAAATATTGCACTATAGAGAAAGACACCCTCCCCCCACCCCCGGCGAGGAAGAAGCCGCTCTAAATTATTTGTTAACAAAGAGATGAACTTGGAATACTTTGGCACCTCAGGGGTTAAATGTTGACTTTGACCTTTTTAATTTCCTACAAATCCTTTATAACCATATGCTCTTGTATCTTCATTGTTGATTTTATAATTTGTTTGTCTACTATGTTTTATTTATTATATCTATCATGTTTATTGTTTATATTTATATTCACGTTTATTTATGATATATTTATGTTTTGTATGGTTTTTATATATATGTTTCCTTATGATATGTTTTTATATGTACATGTTACATGTGCTTATTCTCGATTGGTCTTTTATTTACATACATATATTTATTTATTTTTCATATCATCCTTCCTACAAACCCCACAATTCCTTGTGTTAGCTATGGGAGGGCTTTTATACCCTCCTATTCAAGCTCAGTTTATATTCCCAGGGATGGTTAGGTTTATCTTAGCCACTCCCACTTTTACTGGTTTTCTTTACTGCAACCGCTCCCACATCTCTATGATGTCGCCGCCTGCGCAGATTACATGGTGGGGGCCTCAACGCCATATTGCCACACCTCTTTAGGTGTACTACTTGGCCGCAATTCTGGCTAAAATGCTTGTTTTGGGTGCGGAGTTGTTCCCCTGCATCGATCGCTATGTTTATGTCAGCGGTGGTGAAATTAATACTCTTATTTAACACTATGCAGCAGTCATCTTGATACCCCGTCTAAAGCGAACTACGCACATATTTTTTATACTATATTTCAATAAAATCACTTTATTTTACACAAATTTTTTAATAAAAAAAAAAGTAAAAAAATCAATTATTTTACACAAATTTTATGTTAATTAATTTTGGATCACATGACTGATGACATCATCTGACCGTTTTATTTAAATTTTTATGCTATTTAAACAGGATAGGTCCAGGACACTAACACTCTGAAAAAGCCTTATTTTGGGTGAAACGCGTTAGTGTTTTTATGTTGTATTTGGTTTTATTATTTGTTTTCTAATAAAAATTGTTATTTTATGGAATTTGGACTTTCCTAATTTTGCCTTCGAAGATTTTAAATTGGAGGATCTGCACAGTGAATTCCTTGGAGGGGATTATACCACCTACGCCTATTAGGATTGATCAATACCTGACATTGCTCTCCCTTTGTGAGTATACCGCTTTTTTATTATTTTTTTATTTATTTTAACACCACAGAGAGCACTATATTCTGTTTTTATTTGCTTTTTATATACCGATGATTTCTGACTGCTACATTGCAGTGCACTGAAAAAGGATACTTCTACAACTGATAAAGTCCCCTTTCAACACTAAGACCATAAACACATCCATAGACGAGGATTGTGCTGTCCAGGTGCATATATCTGGAGCCGAACACAGGTTCCAGAAAATTGTAAGTGCATTTTGTTTTATCTAACCCCATAAGTCAGTGTTTCCCAACCCAGTCCTCAAGGCACACCTACCAGTCCAGGATTTAAGGATTACCCAGTTTTGTCTTTTTTTTCTAAAAACACCTTAGACAAAACTGGGTAATCCTTAAATCCTGGACTGGTAGGTGTGCCTTGAGGACTGGGTTGGGAAACACTGCCATAAGTTACCTAAATACTACACTATATTCTGCTTTCTCCTCTTATTCCCTATATTGGTCCATTATCATCTGGATTTGAGGATATTATTGAAGGTGCTGCTTCTCTGCATTTCCTTTTTTTCTGGCCAAGATATTTGCCAGTGGAGTATTCCAAATTTTACAGCATTCCTCAGTTTATTGTATCAGATGGGGGTTTACACTTTTGGGGATTTTGGAGAGGATTTTGTGCTGAAATAGAAATCATATTATCCTTTTTGTTAGCCATTCACCCACAATCTAATAGAACTGCTGAGCATGCCAATCAATCTTTGGAACAATATTTGAACTTTTTTTAAAGGACAACTGGGCAGACGTGAGTTTGCTGGAAATAACTTGGATAATTAGGCTTTAGTTCACATCTGTAATTTCTTTGTAAATTATGGCTTTCATCCTGCAGTCCTTACTTTCTCCTTTGTTGCTAAAGGGATGCCAGGATTGGGCTTGCATTTGGCCTTATCGCAGAAGGTTTGGAGACAGGTTTATGTCATCCTGCGTAAAAATGCCATGCTTACTGTTATCCTTACCTTATCTCGTCCTGTCTCTTGCTTACTCTCTGTCTACTTGCAGACATTTCATCTATATGCCTAAGGCACTAGTCCGGCCACTTTAAGGACTGGTATGTGTTACTTTATTTTTTTTCCTTTAGGTTTGTGTGTTGGGGTATCTCCATTACTGAAAGTGACAGAGGAAGCTAAGTCTATATATATATATATATATATATATATATATAGTATAAGTCTATACTTAGGCTGGCAGGCTGGCGAAAATGGCGATCGATCTGGGGAAGGAAGACGCATGGAAAAGGGATGTGGATCAGAGTTTATGCAATTCTCCTGTGTTGCGTCACTAGTTCGCCTGCATTTAGTTAAAGTTTAGTGACAAACAGTAAAGCAAACACCGTTCCCTCAAACATTGGTGAAATGGTGTTCAAGAGTGGAGCGCTTAAGTCATACACTTACCCCTCGGGGTTAAGGAGGAGTATACAGCAGTGGAAAAATCCTAAAGGATATACAGAATACAAATATAGAGTAGCACTGTACAACAATGTACTTCATAAATATCTAATAAGGACGCACTCACATGATTCAGAGCCTATGGATGATCGGCTCTGATCTTGTATGCAGACGTGCACTTTAAGGTGACACACACCTATCTTGCGTAGATCTTAACCTCAGAAATGAAAAAAACGGAAAAAACAGGGAAGCAAAGCCGACCCTGGTGTAGAGACCTTCAATATATTCAATATATACCGTATAGTATAGATACAGGTAATTGCTCACCTTCTGATGAGCCTATAACTTGGCTCTCAGTGTATGCGCAGATATATCAATTCAGGGTGATATGTGCCCTTCTTGTTAGCAAAAAGCAGAGTTCCTCTAAACCAGCTTGACGTAATATTAAAACATTTATTCAGTAAAATATAAATACATACAAATGATGCTGGTATCGGGAAATCGACCAAAACGCGTTTCACTGATTCAGTTCAGCTTTATCAATTGGTAGTTTGTTCTCTGCTGTGTATAGTTTAAATAACTCCCACATTCACACTATTGGTAGGCCAGGCCGATAGTTTAGCCAATCACAAATTATTATTAACCCCCCTGTCAGGTGATGTCGACGGTGCGTAATCTGTCCCCCTTGTGATGACATCACACACCATACGCCGTGCGGATGACAACACATATGGGACGTTGGTCCTACGTTCTTCTGAATCCGGAACTGAACATTTTCGGCGATCGCAATCGCCGTCTCCTCATCAGCTGATCTTTAGTGCTGTAGCGGAAAGTCCGGTATCTTCTTGTGGGTGGTGGCCATCTTTGTTTCTGGCATAGTCCGTTTTCTCAATAATATAAATTTATGTGGAATAGCTCATGTGCAAGTATTAAATTGGAATAGGGATAAGGAATAAAATATAATATTAAAAAATTATAATAATGTTAATTCATTGTAAACAGTATAATAGTGTCTAAAATCTAATAACTAGTACCTATACAAACAATATATTAAATATGCGGATATGGTAGTATTGAAAGACGACCCCATGCTTAAATATATCTTAAAAATATAATATACCTACAAATAGAATATACTATATAAAGTATCTTGTAGTGGGGGTAATTATCTGTTATCCCACCTACTACTGGATGTAAACATATGTGTAGTATATGGACTATATACTACATCCATATATATCCATATACTACACATATGTTTACATCCAGTAGTAGGTGGGATAACAGATAATTACCCCCACTACAAGATACTTTATATAGTATATTCTATTTGTAGGTACGGTATATTATATTTTTAAGATATATTTAAGCATGGGTCGTCTTTCAATACTACCATATCCGCATATTTAATATATTGTTTGTATAGGTACTAGTTATTAGATTTTAGACACTATTATACTGTTTACAATGAATTAACATTATTATAATTATTTAATATAATTTTTTATTCCTTATCCCTATTCCAATTTAATACTTACACATGAGCTATTCCACATAAATTTATATTATTGAGAAAACGGACTATGCCAGAAACAAAGATGGCCACTACCCACAAGAAGATACCGGACTTTCCGCTACAGCACTAAAGATCAGCTGATGAGGAGACGGCGATTGCGATCGCCGAAAATTTTCAGTTCCGGATTCAGAAGAACGTAGGACCAACGTCCCATATGTGTTGTCATCCGCACGGCGTATGGTGTGTGATGTCATCACAAGGGGGACAGATTACGCACCGTCGACATCACCTGACAGGGGGGTTAATAATAATTTGTGATTGGCTAAACTATCGGCCTGGCCTACCAATAGTGTGAATGTGGGAGTTATTTAAACTATACACAGCAGAGAACAAACTACCAATTGATAAAGCTGAACTGAATCAGTGAAACGCGTTTTGGTCGATTTCCCGATACCAGCATCATTTGTATGTATTTATATTTTACTGAATAAATGTTTTAATTTTACGTCAAGCTGGTTTAGAGGAACTCTGCTTTTTGCTAACAAGAAGGGCACATATCACCCTGAATTGATATATCTGCGCATACACTGAGAGCCAAGTTATAGGCTCATCAGAAGGTGAGCAATTACCTGTATCTATACTATACGGTATATATTGAATATATTGAAGGTCTCTACACCAGGGTCGGCTTTGCTTCCCTGTTTTTTCCGTTTTTTTCATTTCTGAGGTTATGATCTACGCAAGATAGGTGTGTGTCACCTTAAAGTGCACGTCTGCATACAAGATCAGAGCCGATCATCCATAGGCTCTGAATCACGTGAGTGCGTCCTTATTAGATATTTATAAAGTACATTGTTGTACAGTGCTACTCTATATTTGTATTCTGTATATCCTTTAGGATTTTTCCACTGCTGTATACTCCTCCTTAACCCCGAGGGGTAAGTGTATGACTTAAGCGCTCCACTCTTGAACACCATTTCACCACTGTGTGAGGAAACGGTGTTTGCTTTACTGTTTGTCACTTTATATTAGGATGAAGGGATCCTATTTGGGTGGTAGCTGCTACTTCATTATAACTGTTTTTATGCTATACAATTGCCTACTTCACAGATATTCACATATTTTCTATTGTATAGTTAAAGTTTAGTGCATATCCAATAAGGGGTATTTACTACGTGTTTCTTGGACTTAACTGTATTGTGACATCATTTGTTGATCCTTTTTTGAAAAGAGGACATCACATAGAAGAAAAGTTTAGCAAGCTATAGGTGATTTTAAATTTGTGTTTTTGTGCTTTAGTCATTTCCAGAGGAGTGACAGTTCCACCTAATTTTCTTAAATGTTTTGTGCATCTTTTTTTTTTCATTTTCTTCACAAAAATATTAGTCATTTATTTAACAGAAGTAGAAGTGATTTGCAACGTGTCCTACATTTCTCTTACTAGCATAAAGTTGCAGTAGACAATCGGCAGCAGCACTCTTAATATATCAGAGTAGACTGGTTGAGTTTAGAGGTCTAACATTCTCTCCCTTCACCTCGACCTTTTGATTCTGATTAAGGAGTAATTACTTCCCTCAGGACCATTGAGGTGAATCTGTCCTACTTTCACAATCGTTTGGCATATTTGTGTGCCTGTACTGTGCTTTCCCCTGTGGTCACATGTGGGAGCTAATAATGGAGATTGCAGATCCAATGCCCTTAGCCTGTGACATTGCAACATTTCTAATAATGTTAGTTTGAGTTATCAGTATAATATTTGCTCTTAGATACCTGTTACTAGTGGAGGTGTTGTAGAATTATTAGGCCCCTTATAAAATATACCCTTACTGGGCCCCTTTAATACTATACTCTTATATTCATTTCTCAGGCCTCATAGTTTAAATCTTACAAGAATGCTTTGTTCATAGAAATAGCATGTCAGCAGGAAATGCTAGGATCCTGTTAAAAGTTAAACACTGTAGCAGATAGTCTTAATAGAATGTATAATTGCTAAAAGGGCCTTGAAGAATTAACCTTGAAAGACTAACGTGCCAGTTGCTCATTATGGACAGCTGCCAAAAGCCCCCTCCCATCGAGTGAGCTCCTCGTGTGGCAGCAAGATGGTGCTGAAACCTGGAGGAGACCGTCATGACGTCAGCTATGACATAAAGATGTAACACCCAACAGGGAGGGCATTTAATTAACCACTTTACACCTAAGCCAATTGACAATGTTTATTTGCTGATATCTTGATTTCTTTCAATGATGTAATTTTGCCTTTAAAAGGGTCTGCGTGCCCGCTTTTTAACAGATGCCATTAAATTTTCTGAAGTTCTTTCATTTAACCTGAACCTTGTGTGTCAGTGTGAATTTACTTCCGCGTATACGCAATTTAAACATCTCTAATTTGGTCAGGAACAGATAGTCATTCAAACTTATTGGTTTGCTTAAAAGATTCCCTTATCAGAGGCACATACTGATGATCCTTCCACTAGACCACCTTTGTTGATTTTCTCCTAGAAAGGCAGGCAACAGAGAGGAATCATGAAAATATTGTAAAAATTACTGACAAAAATAAAATGTTGTGAGAGAAAAAACAAAGTGAGAGAAATAGTGAGGGGTGGTCATACAGAACTGGAAGGCGGGAGAAGACAGCTGCATCAGACAATGCGCAAAATGGCTAGGAAAAGAGAAGGGAATTGTCTAAGATGAGGAAATGAATGCAGTCCAGGTGTTTAAAGATAGGCAAATATAGTGAGGGGAAGAGTTACAAAAGGGACAAGATGAGAGGAAGTGATGTCCATTTCGAGGTGACCCCAGCAAAGCATACATTTGAGGAGAGTGTCTGTGAGTAGTCTAAGCAGTAAATATTGACATTAGCATGTTAAAACTAGTGTAGGACCCACCTATATTGGGGTACTGTGATGAAGTGGTGGGCTTAACACGATATGGTCATATGGTGGAACTGAATTCCCATATCTGTTACATGATACAGAGAGTCAGGTCCTGTTGGCCGACTGAATATAGTTCAGGAAATATATATTTGCAGTGCAATATTTATCAATATAACTCACTGCAATCCAGAGAGACAAATTAAAGTCTAGGAAAAGCAGGGGAGCTGGGTAATTTGCGCTGACAGTATATTATATCTAGCAATGCATGTCCCCACCCCATTTCAAGGTTGGGCAGCTCTGTGTTGTGTTCTGAATGCTCTGTGTTCCGGAACATTCCTCACAAGCTGCCAAACAAGGTTGCTGTTCTGTGTGCAGAAGTAGACTAGGATTAAGCTCCCCCCTCTATGCATCACATAACCTGGCACACGCTCAGATAAGAAGTGTCCCAGCTGGCAATGACACTAATACAGCTTTGTTCAAGTCTTTAAACAATAACATTAATGAGTAGCTCTGTGGAAACAAGCACCGTGCAGTTATTTTAATTCACAGAACAAATAAAAATTCATTAACATCAGTCTAAATTTAGCGCACCTGCCTGCTTACCTGAGGTTCCTGGCTCACACATTCTGCTATTAAACACTGAGTCATTTTACATGGCAGGGTCCAAATGAATCCTTCACACAATTATCAACACCAAATAAGAAAGCAGTTAGTATACCCATTAATAACACTCCACAAGATTTATTGTTTGCATTCAGTTGACATTTTAAAACTTTTTCACTTTTACCCCTGCATACTTATTTGCAAAGCACTAGTAAGCGGATTAGAAACCAGTTTAGGCTATTTTGCCCAATTTTATTAAAATTAAATGTTTTTCTGTGTAAGACACAGTTGCACATGTAGTCATCTCACACACAGGAAAGAAAAATTGGCACATCTACAAGCTTAAAACAAAAAAATTGTCATTTAAATATTTTTGATTACATTTTATGACATAAATTGTATTTTGTGAAATGACATTTAAAAAAAAAAAAGTTCTGAAAGATGAAATATTATTGACCTTTTAAAATAGCAAAGAAGTTTTATACTTTATATTATGGTAGCGAGGCACAAGTAAGTTTTTAGCTGTATTACTCTATTCTACAAATCAAAGGAAGTATATCTCTAAGGTACATCACTATTTGTTTGTGCTTAGTGTTCAGAAAATAAACTGTAGGCTGTCAATTCTAAGACCCATCCAACTCATCAACATTTATAGATGCTGTAACTAGAAAATCAACTCTTGCATATATCTAATTCTAGATACGTTTTGCCAGTAAATTTATTTCATCTACACACAATCAAGTTTCCACGAGTCATCACTGATAGGGGTAGTCAGGCGGGGATTGTGAAGATCTGACAAAGAGTTGCAAAGAGTTGCAAATAATAGGCCAAAATAGCAAATAACAAACAAAAAACGTTACATTAGGAACTAAGGAAATGTTGTCTGTAACCATCATATACCCCGCTTTATTTCAGGTTTTGAGATTAAAAAACAGTATATCATTTTGTGATGTGTAAGTCCCAGGCCGGGGATGCGGCCTACTACCGCTGCGTGGCTTCCTAGTGCGGCTGCCGCGCGGCCTACACGTGGGTCTCCCTCCACACCATCCGCCCCGGCCGCCAGCGCTGGATTTCGAGCCAGGGGCGGTGGGCGGCGGATGCAGCTATCCGGGTGGTGGGAGGCCGCCCGGCAATGGTCCAGGTCCCCCCGTGGCCGGCGGGGAGGTAGGGCGGTATACGGGTGGTGGTACAGTGCCTCTGAATAGCCCGGCGCCCGCGGTGGCCAGTGTTGGTTCCGCCTCGGGCGATGCTTGTCTCGGACGTAGCCCGGGGTGCTGCTTACATGTGCTGGTCTGGCCCTCTGGGCTTGCACTTGAAGCAGGAGACTAAGGAGAAGATTTGGAAAGGGGAATTTGTAGAGATATTTTCTCTCCTACCGCTGGAGGAAGCTCCTCCCGTGGCGGACAAGGACAGTAAAGAGTCAGAAAAGGATAGGGAGAAGTACCGTTTTTGCAAAATTCCCAAGACCTTTGGGAACTGGATTCGGGCGTTCTCTATAGTGGCCAGCGTGGTGGGGGAGAAGTCTCCCCAGAAGTGTTCCGCACTGGTCTGTTATCAGGACACGATCTGGAACGCTTGTCGCACCTATGGGGGGCTGGGTTGGTGGAGGTACGACGAGCGTCCCTCGCTGTCGTGGAATCAGATGGATATCGGCCTCTGGCTTTCCATCATGACTCATCCAGCCCCTCAACAGGGTGCGTTTTTGGCCTTTCTTGTGGGGGGTTGGGGGGGGCACGTCCTCCTCCTCATCGGCCTCCAGTCAGAGGTCTGGCTGTTGGTGAAAATTTAACGACAGTCTCTGTAAGTGGGGGTCCTCATGCCGGTTTAAGCACGAGTGCTCCGGCTGCGGTGGGGCCCATCCTGCCTCCTGCTGTTTCAAGCGGGGCAAAACAGGGGAGAAAGGGGTTATGGGGGCTACGGGCGACGACGACGGTCCTCGTAAACGCGATGCGCCCGTGGCTCGACCTTTATAGGAATTGGACTGCGGCGCGATCCTGGTGGATGGGTTTGAACAGGGCTTTTGGATCCCTTTCTCTGAGCGCCCTCTGCTGCTCTCCGTACGGAACCTCAAGTCCGTGCGGGCATTTCCTCAGGTGGTACGGGAAAAATTGGATAAGTAGGTCTCCTTGTGTCGTATGGCCGGCCCATTCTCCACCCCACCGATGGCTAATTTACGGGTTTCTCCTTTGGGTGTGGTGCCTAAGAAGGATCCCGGGAAGTATCGTTTGATTCACCATTTGTCGTACCCTCGAGGGGGTTCGGTGAATGATGACATTTCCACTGAACTTTGCAGGGTTTCCTACGCATCCTTTGATGCGGCGTTTCGCATGGTGAGATCGGCGGGCCCGGGGGCGTTGCTGGCTAAAGCGGATGTGGAATCTGCCTTCCCGCTGCTCCCGGTGCATCCGGAGTGCCATCATCTTTTGGGGTGTGCCTTTGAGGGCCAGTTTTTTGTGGACATGTGCCTCCCATGCGTTGCTTGCTGTCCTGTTTTTATTTTGAGTGCTTTATCACTTTTCTGGAATGGGTGGTGCGGAGGGAAGCGGGGGTTGCTTCCCTCCTGCACTACCTAGATGATTTCCTGTGTGTAGGTCCGGCGGAGTCGCACGTCTGTGCCCTCCTGCTGCGGTTTCTCGGGGAGGTGTTTCAGCGCTTCCGGGTTCCGTTGGCTCATGAGAAGACAGTGGATTCGGTCACGTGCCTGAGCTTTCTGGGCATCGAAATTGATTTGATGGCAGGGGAATGTCGGCTGCCACAAGATAAGGTCTTGGACCTGCGCCTAGCGGTGTCCCGGGCCCTGGGGCGGCGTAAGATCCAGCTACGCTGCCTGCACTCTTTGCTGGGGAAGTTAAATTTTGCTTGTCGGATCTTGCCAATGGGGCATATCTTTAATAGGCGCTTGGCGGCGGCAACGTTGGGGATCGTTCACCCACGGCATTTTATCAGGCTTACCCGGCCCTTACGGGTTGACTTGGCCGTCTGGGATTCCTTTTTGGCCTCCTATAATGGCAGGTCGTACTGGCAGGCCCCGGAGGTCTCTAATGCGGACCTCCATTTGTTTACCGATGCGGCGGGTTCATCCGGCTTTGGGGCCATTCTGGGCGCTGACTCGTGGCCGGAGGCCTGGCATGTGGCGGGGCTCACTCAGAATTTGGCGTTTCTGGAGCTCTTCCCTATTTTGGTAGCTTTGGAGGTATGGGGTTCCCTGCTGGTAGATAGTCGGGTGGTATTCCATTGTGATAACTTGGGTGTAGTGCAGGCTATTAACCAGCTGTCTGCTCCTTACCCCCCCCCCCCATGGTTCGCTTGCTGCAGCGCCTAGTTCTGCGCTGTCTGGAGCTGAATGTGTATTGTAGGGCGGTGCACATCCAGGGTGTTCGTAATGTGATGGCCGATGCTCTCTGTCGTTCACAATGGGATGTGTTTCGGGCGGTGGCTCCACAGGTCGAACTGGAGGGTGTCCCGCATCCGACAGAGATGTGGTCCTTGGGTCTGACAGACTAATGGAGTTGGTCCGTGGGTCGGTCGCTGCGGCCACATGGGACCGCTATAATAAGGTTTGGAGGGAATGGGACGGGTGGGAGAGGTCCCGTGGGGGCTTCCGGGACTCGTCCACTCGCCTGCAGGGTTTGGTTCTTCTCATAAGGGACTGGAAGGCCACGGGATTGTCTCCCTCGGCCATTTTGGCGCGCTTGACGGGACTTCCTGTTTAAGTTGTGGGGTTGGGACGACGCTACCAAGGCATTCATTGTACGCCAGGCGCTGAAGGGTTTGAGGCAGGGGAGGGTGTCTACGCGAGAATCGAGGCGTCCTGTCTCGGGTACGCTCCTAACTACTTTGTGTGAGGCGTTGCACGGGGTTTGCCATTCGGATTTCGAGGTTCGGCTATTTCGTCTTGCCTTTTCCCTGGCATTCTTTGGTGCCATGAAGATTGGGGAGCTGGTGTGCCCCAGCCGGCAGCAGGTGGGCGGGATGCTATTTGGGGACGTTTCATGCACCACTGATCGGATCTCGTTCAGGATCCGCCGCTCTAAGACGGATGTCTTGGGGAGGGGTAAGTGGGTCCGGTTGGGGGCTGTGCCGGGTTCCGGCATTTGTCCTGTTTGGTCCTTTAGGGAATATTGTGCTGTGCGCCCTTCTCCTGCGCTGCCACTCCTGGTGCATGGGGATGGTAGTTTCCTTTCCCATTTCCAGTTTGTTAGAGTGTTTCGTTTGGGGCTAGAAGCCGCCTGATTGGATAGCAGGGAGTTCGGGGCCATTCCTTCCGTATTGGGGCGGCGACTGAGGCCTCTCAACTTGGCATGCCAGCGCAGGTGGTTCAGAGGATTGGTAGGTGGGACTCGAGGCGTTATGTTTCCTATGTTCGTCCGGCCGGTTTATTGACATGATTTCTTTCCACAGTTTCGGTTCCCGCCAGGATCTGGATCATCGGGCACTCTTATGTTTACTGGGCTGGGCAGCATGCGGCGGTTCGGCCTGGAGGCGAGAGGTTGGGTTTCACGCCTTCCGAAGCAGAAGTTCGATGGCTCGGTGCGAGGGGTATGAGGTAGTCCCGGCTTCTCCCCGAGTTGGTGCAGCTGTCCCATATCCTGGGGGCACCGAGTGTCCTGGTGATCCACCTGGGGGGGAATGATCTGGGTTCAGTGCCCATTTGGGATTTGATTTCGGCGGTGAGGCGGGACTTAGCCCGCATTTCGATTTTGTTCCCCAGCGTGCGCTTGGTCTGGTCTGAAGTCATTGCCTGCAACTATTGGCGTGGCGCCAGGAGTCAGAGTGCCATGGAGCGTTGCCGACGCAAGTTAAACAGGCGGGTTTCCCAGTTTGTTTTGGGGGTTCAGGGGATCCCGGTCCCCCATAGGGTTTTTGAGCGGGAGGAGGCTAATTTTTTTCAGGGGGATGGTGTACACCTAACGGAGGTCGGGCTCGACCTTTTTAATCTTGCCCTACAGGAGGTGGTGGAACAGGCCTTGGGTAGTTTTGGTGGGGTTCCCCGCTGATTTAGGGGTAAAGCAGCGAGTCTGGTGGCGGGGGTATGTCCTTGCCAATTAAGTTTGAGGGGTTATGATTAAGGATGGAGTAAGTTCATTATGTTTGCAGGTCTCAACCTCCCCTGCTTCAAAAGGTTTAACATTAGGTTGCCTGAGGTGTCGTGCCCATCGAGCGTGGATAAGGTCGGCTGATGGCGGGCATTGGAAGGATATGTTTTTATGACGAGGGGGGAGGTGAGAGGAAGTGGTGATTAGGAACCACTGTATGTTTATTGGCAAGGATGGTTGGGTCTCTGTATAACACTATGTGTTGAGTTATATATGTATATATGTTAATTTATGACTATTTCTAACAATTTGGTTACAGAAAAGAAGAGTTTAATATATAAAGTTATGGATGTGTTGTACAGTAATTTATTTATGTTATAATAAATGCTGTGGCCTGTTCATCCATACTAAGTTGTCTATCGTTATTGGAGGGTTGAATGGTGTTAGTTATGTTTATGTTGCATCGTAATTCCCCACTACGTGCATACAAGGCCCTGGGGAGATAGCGCAGCTAAGCGGACAAGGGCACATGTAGGCGTGTGGGGATAGATGCGTGGGAGTGTCTTTGGAAGTGTATGTATGTGTGTGGGTGGGGTTAGGGCTATGTGAGCTGGTAGGAGGGAGGTCTTACCTCAGTGCCACTTGGGATTCGGGCCAGCAAACAGCTTCCCGCCAGCCCACCCCCTGTAGTATTAGTTAGTCACAGCGAGCTGGGGGTATGTCCTTGCCAATTAAGTTTGAGTGGTTATGTTTAAGGATGGAGTAAGTTCATTATATTTGCAGGTCTCAACCTCCCCTGCTTTAAAAGGTTTAACATTAGGTTGCCTGAGGTGTCGTGCCCATCGAGCGTGGATAAGGTCGGCTGATGGTGGGCATTGGAAGGATATGTTTTTATGACAAGGGGGAAAGTGAGAGGAAGTGGTGATTAGGAACCACTGTATGTTTATTGGCAAGGACGATTGGGTCTCTGTATAACACTATGTGTTGAGGTATATATGTATATATGTTAATTTATGACTATTTATTTCTAACAATTTGGTTACAGAAAAGAAGAGTTTCAAAAAAAAAGTTATGGATGTGTTATACAGTAATTTATTTATGTTATAATAAATGCTGTGGTCTGTTCATCCATATTAAGTTGTCTGTCGTTATTGGGGGGTTGAATGGGGTTAGTTATGTTTATGTTGCATCGTAATTCCCCACTACGTACATACAAGACAGATCCCACCAATAAAGGCAGTCAAGAACCAAAATGCCAGCAAGTTCTCTCTGCATGAGAGATACAGCAACCTCAGGCGATCGTTTTGACCTTTTTTGGGCAATGTCAGCAAAGTGTAGCTGATACCCCTCCAGGCACAGTAACCACGGTTTCCCCGTCTGGAGCCCCACAGCAACTTTGCACAGCCATTGAAGAGGAGTGGACCTACATTCCACAGGCCACAATCAACAACCTGATCAACAAAGGAAATGTGTTGCACTGCGTGAGGCAAATGGTAGTCACACCAGGTACTGACTGACTGGTTTTCGGACGCCCCCCCGGACCCACCCAATACAGTAAAATTGCACATTTTAGAGTGGCCTTTTATTGTAGCCAGCCTAAGGCACACCTGTGCAATAATCATGCTGTCTAATCAGTATCTTGATATGCCACACCTCTGAGGTGGATGGATTATCTCGGCAAAGGAGAAGTGCTCACTAACACAGATTTAGACAGATTTGTGAATAATATTTGAGAGAAATAGGCCTTTTGTGTACATAGAAAAAGTCTTAGATCTTTGAGTTCTGCTCATGAAAAATGGGGGCAAAAACAAAAGTATTGCGTTTATAATTTTGTTCAGTGTAAAACACAAAACAAATTGAATTTACAATGCCAGAAACTGTATTGTTTGTTTCATGATTCAGAGATCTGTCTCTAACTCATAGCTCAAGTGAGAAGTGACCAACAGAGAAATATAAAGTAGGAACATTAAAAAAATAAATCTATATTTATATATTATAAATTTGTTTTAGTTTTTCAATCTGCTGAAAGTTGCTTGCTTTCTGGCTCCACATGCATGTGTCATACTTCTCTATCACATTCACTTCCCCTTCACTTCACAATTAAGCAAGGGGCTTACACAAAGTTTGACCAGTCCCAGACTACAGTGGACCGACTGCTTCCTTCGCTGAATAGGAAAAGGGTTTGTCTGTCATCAGAAATGTTTGGGGTACCCCACGTGCACCAAAAGAAATATGAGAACTCCTGAAAACTATCATGACAGGCCTAGTGCACATTAAAGGAACACCATAAGGTCAGGAACACAAATATGTGTTCCTGAGTTTGCTCTAAATACCTGAGTTTGCTCTGTGTTTTTGACCCTATAGTGTTAAAACACTATCTAACCCCCTGCCCCCTCCATAAATATAGTAAACTTTTACCTTTATTCCAGTCTGCTGGTCCCTGATCTGCCTCCTTGGCTGACATCATCAGAAGTAACGATCTCATCCAATGACATGGCTTTCCCATAGGAAAGCATTGGATTGGTTGAGATTGTCAATTCTGATGATCTCAGCCAAGGAGGCAGACCGAGGGTGGAGCCAAATGCCACCCTGGCCAATCAGATCTCATGATTGAATCAATGCATCTCTATGAGTAAAGTTCAGTGTCTCTGTGCCCCAGAAAGCACCTTTAGTAGCCTTCTGAGGAGTGGCCACTGAATATGTCACTAGGCTGTAATGTAAACACTGCATTGTCTCTGAAAAGACAGTGTTTACTGCAAAAAGTCTAAAGGGAATGATTATCTCACCAGAACAAATACAATAGGCTGTAGTTGTTCTGGTGACTATAGTGTCCCTTTAATTATGAATTGGGGTGGCACCTCTCAATATACGTATCGAATAGCAGTTGCTTTGTTCAACACTATGTTTTAATCCAGTCTCTCAAATTATTCCCCAGTACGTTAATAAGATATCTAATTCTGGAAAAATCTTTTACAGACAGTTTCTCTTTGGGAAGATAACTTTAACCAATCCATTTGCAAACCAAAGTGAAGTTTGTTTCTAAATAAAGTAAGGGTAGGGATCTATCTATTAGGATTTATCTATTGATGAAGGAGGATCTCTAAGACATTTTAATTTTGATCTTTTTTTCTTTTTTTTTTTATCTATACACGATGTTGCTGTTTTAAATAAATGTAACTTTTTCATTTTTAAAGAATGTGGTAGTGACGGGGTAAACATATTTTCTATATATGAATATATGTTTATATATATATATATATATATATACATACATACATATCTGTACATACACACACACACACACATCTTTGTTCATTTAGTCAAACTGACATTAGGGTAACGTGCTAGGGAATAGAGACAGTAGGAAATCCAATTAGAAATGCTTTAGACTTTTTTTTCAAGAGTGGGCCACTGTGGCTAATTCGCTTTTGTCAGTTCACATGTGGACAAAGGTTCTATTTAGCTTCTCAGCAGAGGCATGTACAGTGTGAATGTTAATGTACAAGCATCCACAGAGAGGTTGTGGAGAACCCTATAATAGAACTTGATTGGAGTACTGCTTCTGATACTAAAAGAAACATACAAATTCACCTCTCTTTGTAATTGCAGAGGTTTTTTTTTTCTTTTTAAAATGTGCTGATAAAATTAGAAATCGCCAGAAGACGTTGAAAATGAGTTACTATGTGACAGCTGTTCCTTGAGTCTGGAATACTTTTTAAACTATCATTATAGAAGGGGGATACTAAATAAATATTATATATATATATATATATATATATATATGTATATATATATATATATATATAATATATAATATCTTTGTGTGTGTATATATATATATATACAATGGAAAGGTCATTTTCACAATTTGTTTTAATAAATTAATTTACATTATTACATTATACTAAGGTGCACTTCAATTCCCCTAAAAAAATTGTAATGAATTCCAGAGAAACATAGGGTTTAATTACAATTACAATGCATAATATTTCCTGAATTGCATTTGATGATAAGAATTATGTTAAGACATATCTATATGCGATTATCTATCAGTTATGTATATTATATCACATATAGTGATGTCCCGAATGGTTCGCTGGTGAATAGTTCCTGGCGAACATAGCGTGTTTGCGTTTGCCACGGACGGCGAACATATTGGATGTTCGGTCCGCCCCCTATTAATTTACTAATACTAAGTAAAAATTACTTAGTATTAGTAAATTGTGCCCCTAATCGCAATACCGCGAGTAGGGGCATGTCTATGCCTGTGGCTGCTCACTGTTAAAAAAAAAAAAAAGGGGTGGGGGCCCTAAACATAACAATAAGGGCGAAACCTACTGTCCCCCCCGGCCCCCACCCCTGAGCGGTGGGTGGGGGCCCTAAAAATAACAATAAGGGGGGACCTATTGTCCCCCGGCCCCCACCCCTGAGCGGTGGGTGGGGGCCCTAAAAATAACAATAAGGGGGGACCTATTGTCCCCCTCGGCCCCCACCCCTGAGCGGTGGGTGGGGGCCCTAAAATTAACAATAAGGGGGGGACCTACTGTCCCCCCCCAGCCTCCACCCCTGAGCGGTGGGTGGGGGCCCTAAAAATAACAATAAGGGGGGGACCTACTGTCCTCCCCGGCCCCCACCCCTGAGCGGTGGGTGGGGGCCCTAAAAATAACAATAAGGGGGGGACCTATTGTCCCCCCCGGCCCCCACCCCTGAGCGGTGGGTGGGGGCTCTAAATACAAAGGGGGGGACCCTAGTCACCCCTCCACCCCAAAAAAATGTATCTCCCTACCTACCCCCCTCACCCTAAAATTAATGAGGGGGGACCTTTAACTAAAAACCCTGTAAAAAAAAATTAGATAAAAACAACTTACCATTCGATGTTTTCTTTCTTCTACAATCTTCTTTTTTCAGCCCCAAAAAAGGCCATATAAAAAACCATAAAAACCGACGCAATAAAAAAAAACAACAAAAAAAAAAAACGAGCGCACAAAAAAAAATCCATGTTCAGCCATGGAGGGCTCCGAGCAGACTGAGCTCTGCAGGGCGGGGGAAGGCTTATAAAGCCTTGCCATGACCTGCAATTAGGCTAAGAACAGTCTGATTGGCTGGTTTAAGCCAATCAGAGTGCTCTTTGTCATTTTACACAGCGTGGGAAAATTCCAAAGAACTTTCCCACGCTGTGTAAAATGACACAGAGCACTGTGATTGGATGGCTTGAAATCCATCCAATCACAGTGCTCTGTGTCATTTTACACAGCGTGGGAAAGTTCAATTTTCCCACGCTGTGTAAAATGACACAGAGCACTGTGATTGGATGGATTTCAAGCCAAGTTCTTTGGAATTTTCCCACGCTGTGTAAAATGACAAAGAGCACTCTGATTAGCTTAAACCAGCCAATCAGAGTGTTCTTAGCCTAATTGCAGGGTGTGGCAAGGCTTTATAAGCCTTCCCCCGCCCTGCAGAGCTCAGTCTGCGCGGAGCCCTCCATGGGTGAACATGGATTTTTTTTTTGTGCGCTCGTTTTTTTTTTTTTTTAATTGCGTCGGTTATTATGTATTTTATTTGCCCTTTTTGGGGCTGAAAAAACAAGATTGTAGAAGAAAGAAAACATCGAATGGTAAGTTGTTTTTATCTAATTTTTTTATTACAGGTTTTTAGTTAAAGGTCCCCCCCTCATTATTTTTAGGGTGAGGGGGGTAGGTAGGGAGATATTTTTTTGGGGGGGGGAGGGGTGACTAGGGTCCCCCCCTTTGTATTTAGGGCCCCCACCCACCGCTCAGGGATGGGGGCCGGGGGGGACAATAGGTCCCCCCCTTATTGTTATCTTTAGGGCCCCAACCCACCGCTCAGGTGTGGGGGCCGGGGGGGGAAATAGGTCCCCCCTTATTGTTATTTTTAGGGCCCCCACCCACCGCTCAGGGGTGGGGGCCGGGGGGACAATAGGTCCCCCCCTTATTGTTATTTTTAGGGCCCCTACCCACCGCTCAAGGGTGGGGGCCGGGGGGGACAATAGGTCCCCCTTATTGTTAATTTTAGGGCCCCCACTCACTGCTCAGGGGTGGGGGCCGGGGGGGGACAAAAGGTCCCCCTTATTGTTAATTTTAGGGCCCCCACCCACCGCTCAGGGGTGGGGGCCGGGGGGGACAATAGGTCTCCTCCTTATTGTTAATTTTAGGGCCCCCACCCACCGCTCAGGGGTGGGGTGAGGTGGGGACAATAGGTCTCCCCTTATTGTTAATTTTAGGGCCCCCACCCACCGCTCAGGGGTGGGGGCCAGGGGGGGGGGCAATAGGTCCCCCCTTATTGTTAATTTTAGGGCCCCCACCCACCACTCAGGGGTGGGGGCCGGGGGGGACAGTAGGTCCCCCCTTATTGTTATTTTTAGGGCCCCCACCCACCGCACAGGGGTGGGGGCCGGAGAGGGGGAGGACAGTAGGTCCCTCCCTCATTATCATTATGGCCCCCACCCGCCGCCCAGGGGTGGGGGCCAGAGAGGGGGAGGACAGTAGATCCCCCCCTCATTATCTTTTTTTTTTTTATATTATTTATTTTTGTTTCACAATGCTCATTTAACACATAGAAAATGCAAACTGAACATATGTAAAATGCAAACATATGTGGTATAAACATAGAAAATATCATGCATTGTAAAAAAAATTGTTTTGAAAAGGTAAGGTACAGACATAAAATAAACTCGAGTGGCCTCAGTGGCATCCCTGTTGTCAGCTGTCTAGTGGCGTTATGTGCGTGTGCCACTAAGAGGGCACACCCCAATGCTGTAGTTTCCTAGTGATGCATGTCGGGTCAGTTGTGGGGATGAGTGGGGGGGGATTGCAAAATTGAGCCCATTGCTCCTTTGTAGGCCTATTCTCCCAGGTTGGGCCCTACGTGTTCCGTATTTTTGTAGTGTCCGGTGAGGTAGGAAACGTGCCTAGTCGCAGCTTGGGAGTCGTGTGTATATTGCAAATGCTAGGGTGTAGGTTGGGTTCGTGTGTGGTGTGTCTTGCTTCCAGGTATGTCAGTAAATTGTGGTGGTGGGCAGTCATTCCCCAGGAGGGGGTAAATGGTGCATTGTTTTTCACCCTCAGGGTATGTCCTTCAAGGTGGTACGGCGGGCCCCTGCGCTTTCCGTGCATGTCTGGGTGCGAACTCTGGGACGTCGGCTGGATTCAATTGCGAGAGGCTCCGTCCTCCCTGGCGTGGCGGTGTCAGGATGCCCAGGGTGGTAAGTAGGGATTCGATCTCCTGGGCGCTGTGTACTCTGTGTGTGGTCCCACTGTGGGAGAAGATGACCGCTCTTGGGGTTCCCCACTTATATGGTATATTCTTATTTCTTAGGTGCTGTAGGCTCGGCTGCATCTCCTTTCTCCATGCAAGGGTGGTCCTGGTTAGATCCGGGAAAATGGACAGTGTCAATCCTTCAAAGATTAGAGGTGTTTTCCCCCGGAGCGCCGTAAGGGTCAGTGCCCTGTGTTGGAGCGATTGGAATCTAACTATAAGGTCCATGGATGCAGTATCAGGGGCTCTGGGAGGTTTTGGGAGCCGGAACATACCGTCAAGCTGTACGGCCTTCACTTGTTTGGGCAGCCGGATGGTATTTAAAAGGCGTCTGAGAAAATGTGGTGCCTCTACGGTCCCCACTGAGTCAGGGATGCCCCTGATCTTTAAGTTGTGTCCTCTGCGTCAGTCCTCCATGGCGTCCAGCCTATCCGTGGAGGCTTTTAGATTGTGCTGGAGGTCGGCAACTTGTTGTTCCACCGCTGTTAGCCTTGTATCTTGGGCACAGGTGATTTCTTCCAGCTTGGTGGCTTTAGTGCTTACCGCGTCTATGGCCGTTTTGTAGTGGGCCATGTCGGCCGCGATATGTTTCCTTAGCTCGCTCAGCATATGTTGGAGCAGGTCCGCCGTTACCGGTTCTCCCGGCTTCGAGGTGGCCTTGGCAGTCTACGGTGGTTTGTTAGCAGTGGCTCCTATGTCCAGGTCGGCATTAAAGTCATCCGAGGAGTAGGAGTATAGGTCGTCTGCCGACGCCATTTTGTCCCATGTGGCCTTGGCCGTGCCGCGGAACAGATCTGCGATATCTCGGCTCGTGGGGACTTTATCTGTCCTGTTTTTTTTGGTTTTTTTGCCCATGGTGTTTCAGTGTGCCACTGGTAAGAGGGTCGTTCAAATTTGGGAGTCTTCTCCACCTTTCAGAGTGCAAATTCTCTGGTTGAGACACAGAGCTCAGGATTATGCGACCGACCAGTTCCCTAGCTGGCTCCGCCCCCCGATGCCCCCCTCATTATCTTTATGGCCCCCACGCGAACCCAGGGGTGGGGGCCGGGGGGGGAAGGAGAGTAGGTCCCCCCCCCCTTCAACCACTATTGTGGTCAGAAAGAGTCCCTGTGGGTTTTAAAATTTGCCTGCCTATTGAAGGCTATGGCGGTTCGCCCGGTTCGCGAACATTTGCGGAAGTTCACGACCGACGTTCGCAAACCGAAAATGTTATGTTCGCGACATCACTAATCACATATATATTTATCTATATGAATAAGTAATGCCGCTGCAGAGTGACTGCTTAATTACCTGCCAGTTAGGTGCTAATGGGACACTATAGTCACCAGAACAACTATAGCAGAACCATTACACTATAGTCACCGGAACCACTAATGTAGTGGTTCTGGTGTCTATAGCATGTCCCTGCAGTGTAAGCACTGTAAGCACTGCATTTTCAAAGAAAAAGCAGTGTTTACATTGGTGCCTTGTAACACCTCTAGTGGCAGTTACTCAACTGGCATTCATTGTCTCTACGCACCCCTGAGCGGCGGATGGGGGCCATAAAAACAATGTGACCCCCAGGTGACTTGTGGTCCCCAAACCCCTAGTCACCTCTCCCCCCCCAATAAAAATTATCCCCCTACCTACCCCCTCACCCTAAAAATAATGAGGAGGGACCTTTAACTAGGTACCTGTAAAAAAAAAACTTACTATTCGATGTTCTTTCTTCTAAAATCTTCTTTTTTCAGCCCCAAAAATAGCCAAATAAAAAAACATAATAACCGATGCAATTATATATATATAAAAAAAAAAATCCTTCTTCACCCATGGAGGGCTCCGCGCAGACTGAGCTCTGCAGGGTGGGGGAAGGCTTATAAAGCCTTGCCCCGCCCTGCAATTAGGCTCAGAGCACTCTGATTGGTGGGTTTAAGACATCCAATCAGAGTGCTCTGACAGGTAAATGAAGAGACTGACAGGTAAGTCTCTACATTTACTTGACACAGCACTCTGATTGGTTGGTTTGAAACTCACCAATCAGAGTGCTCTGTGTCATTTTACACAGCGTGGGAAAGTTCTTTGGAATTTTCCCACGCTGTGTAATTCGACTCATAACTCTCTGATTGGTGGATCAAGTAACACAGCGTCAAATTACACAGCGTGGAAAAATTCCAAAGAACTTTCCCACGCTGTGTAAAATGACACAGAGCACTCTGATTGGTGGATTTCAAACCAACCAATCAGAGTGCTGTGACAGGTAAATGTAGAGACTTACCTGTCAGTCTCTTCATTTACCTGTCAGAGCAGTCTGATTGGATGGCTTAAACGCACCAATCAGAGTGATCTGAGCCTAATTGCAGGGCGGGGCAAGGCTTTATAAGTCTTCCCCCACCCTGCAGAGCTCAGTCTGCGCGGAGCCCTCCATGGGTGAAGAAGGATTATTATTTTTTTGTGCTCGTTTTTTATTTTATTTTTTAGGGTGAGGGGGGGTAGGTAGGGGGATGATTTTTATTGGGGGGGAGGGGTGACTAGGGGTTTGGGGACCTGGGGTTGGACGGACATTTTTTTAGGGCCCCCACCTGCCACTCAGGGGTGGGGGCCAGGGGGGGAGGACACTAGGTTCCCCCCCTTATTACAATTTAGGGCCCCCACCCGCTGCTCAGGGGTGAAGGCCAGGGGTGAGGGCCAGGGGGGAGAACATTAGGTTCCCCCCCCTTATTAGTATTTAGGGCGCCCACATTAGCGCCCACATTAGGGCGCTCAGGGGTGGGGGCCGGGGGGGCACTATTTTTTTCTTTTTTTAAACAGTTAGCAGTCGCATGCTGCTCACTGTTTACTAGACATGCCCCTACTCGCGGTATAGTGACTAGGGGCAAAATTTACTAATACTAAGTAATTTTTACTTAGTATTAGTAAATTTGGCTGAAAGACCAATTTAGGTCTTTCAGCCTTTTGGTAGATAACTCTCTAATACCGTGGGAATTAGAGAGTTATCTACCAAGCGGCTGCAAGAGAAGTCCTGAGGTACCGAAGTCCTGAAATTCCGAAGTTCCGAAATGCCGAAGTTTTGAAGTGCCGAAGTGCTGAAGTTGCCAAATTTCCGAAGTGCCGAAGTGCTGAAGTGCCGAATTTCTGAAGTTGCTGAATTTCCAAAGTGTCGAAGTGCCGAAGTTCCGAAGTGCTGAAGTGCCGAAGTTCCGAAGTTGCCGAAGTTCTGAAGTCTTGAAGTGCCGAATTGCCGAAGTCCCAAATTGCGAAAATACAGAATTTCGGAATGCCGAGCCGAACCGAAAATTTTCCCCATGCACATGCCTATTCTTTTCTTTCAGCGTAACCCGCCTGAAGTGGATTCCAGGTGTGGCATTCAAAAGAGCTCCTAATGCAAGTGAAACAGGCCACCCTAACGCTGAGAAAAAAATTAAATAAACACATTGGTGAGCGCTGCAACACAAAAAGATCTTGACATCTATGAAAAGCAACAGTGGATGATCTTTTCCATGGTAAAGAAAACCCCTTTCACAACATCCAGCCAAATGAATAAGGTAGGCATATCATTATCCAAGTCTACCATAAACAAAAGACTTCACAAGAGCAAATACAGAAAGTTCACCACAAGGACAGGTTCGACTTTACTAAAAAACATCTAAAAAAAAAAGCTAACCTAGTTCTGGAACAGCATTCTTTGGACAGATGAACCTAAGATCAACCGGTACCAGAATGATGGGGGAAAAAAAAGTATGGAGAAGGCTTGGAACAGCTTGTGATCTGAAGCATACCACATCATCTGTGAAACACGGTGGAGGCAGTGTGATGGCATGGGCATGCATGGCTTCCAATGGCACTGGGTCACTAGTGTTTAATTGATGATGTGACAGAAGACAGAAGCAGCTGGATAAATGCTGAAGTGTATAGGGATATATTGTCTGCTCAAATTCAGTGAAATTTGGAAAAGTTGATTGAATGGCTCTTCATTTTACAGATGGACAGATGACCAAACCATACTGTAAAAGCATCCCAGTAGAAACAGAATATACTGCAATGACCAAAGTCAATAACCTGATCTCAAACCAATCAAGCATGTCTGATTGGCTAACATGCAAATAGTGTTAACCACAACACATGGGAGGAGTTTCTCCCTTCCCTTGTGGTCTCTGAGCTCATCACTGTGTGCTGGGTCACATGACCGGGTCCGGCACACATATAAGGAGGCTGTTCTGGAGCGTACAGCATCAGAAACACTGCCAGTTCGGAGTGCGGCCGTAGGGACAGCCTCACGCCACAGACAGGGACTAGATGACGCCGCTCGAGGTGATGGGGTAAAAAAGGTCGCCGCAAGTGGCGTGGGGGCAGGGGACCTGACACCTCCTCCTTTGGCCTTACTCAATGGACCAACTCCCATACACACATAAATGACAATACCCGTGACACTGTGTTCTACAACCTTTGCTCTGTCTCTAATTTCTGAAACACACCTTTCCCTCTGTCTGACCACTGTGGCGAAACCGACCTCGCCACGTGTCCTTGGAGGGGGCTGATTGCCCGCCTCTTGCCTTTGGACTATGGACCAGACTTTATGGGAATGTGATACCTCAGATAGCCATACCATGGAGCCTATTCATATAATGAAAGACTATGGGAAAGACTTTAGCTCCATGGCAATTGTACTGTGTGAGTAGGATCTGCGCGCTATTCGGTAGTTTTGTGCGTGCAGATCCCAGCTATCTGGGGATAGGTGAAATGTCTGTGTGTTATGTGTAAATGTGACTTTATGTATTTTAAAGTGTTTTATGTCGTTTTGCAACCATGTGGTTAATGGAGTCTGCCTCTAGTCCTGGATAATTGGATTACTTCTCCAATTAACTCCAGGGCAGAAGGGAGGAAACCAGGGTGCATTGTGGGGATGTTTTTCTGCCAGCCAGAAAGGAACAAAAGATACTTTTAGTAACTTTTGAACCCCTGGTCGGATTCATGCCATTTTTTAATATGTTGTTCCCCTGAATGGATTGATTGTGGATATGTATTTTTATGTGAATGTGATGTATGGTTTTAAAGTTATGAAAGTTGTGTAAAAGTATATTTTACACTGTATGCATAATGGGATTATGTGTCACACTAAGGGGAGGGGATGTGTGGGAGGTAACATCTATGTCATTGGTTCTTTTATGCCTCCCCCTGGGTGTGGCCTGTATGTGTGAGTTGGAAATAAAAGCCAGGCTGGATGAGCCAGTCCAGAGTTCCTGTTTTACCCTCAAAGTGATGTGTCGTCTCATTATTGGGGGGAAGGATTTATTGCATGCTGTTCCAGTTGACTGCTAGGAGTACAAGCCTATTCGTATGGTTCCTATTCAATGGTCTACAGCATTCATATGCTTGGGAGAATTTAAAAGGTTTCTCGGATTCAGTGTTCGTGTGTCTCCAGTCGGGAGAATGGCGTTTGCAGTAGCTGCCTGTGCATCTGTAAAGGGGATTATCGCCTAAACTGGGTTTTATCCTCTTGTAAGTGAAACGGTCCGTTACAACCACTATCTTCTAACCTGCACTAGCTTATCTCTGGATATCAGAAACCTACGATCACTTGATCCACATTGCTTCTCTTCCTCTATCCAGTCTCCACTTTCTCTCTTCTCAACTCTTTTCTGTCCCTCTCAAGCTACCTCATACTATAATTGTCTTGTCTACTGCTCTATATATGGGAGCACCAAGCAAAGCTCATGCGAGGCGCCAGTCACACTTTCAATTAAGGCAAAGCAAGCTCACTCACTATCTCCAATGATGCTCCCTTGCTGCAGAAAGTCTTGCACCACACTTCCTGCAGTACAAATTCATGCTACGTTCCTATACCTCCACCCTTTCTCTTGCCAAGCAAGGGTATTTTACCTCAGTTATTTCCATGTACTCTTGTGATCCAAACTGACTCTTTCATACCTTTAACGCACTTCCTTGACCCACTGCAATCCCGCCATTAACTAACCTCACAGCTAGTGATTTTGCATGTCACTTTACTAAGAATATCAACCAAATTTGGAGTCTCCCCTCTTTTCTCCTCCCCTCCAATATTCCGCTTCCATTCTGTACCTTCCTCCATAGAAACATAGAAACATACAATGTGACAGCAGAACCATCTCGTCTGCCCAATTTTCTAAATACTTTCATTAGTCCCTGGCCTTATCTTATAGTTAGGATAGCCTTATGCCTATCCCACGCATGCTTATACTCCTTCACTGTGTTAACCTCTACCACTTCAGCTGGAAGGCTGTTCCATGCATCCACTACCCTCTCAGTAAAGCAATACTTCCTGATATTATTTTTAAACCTTTGCCCCTCTAATTTAAGACTACGTCCTCTTTTAACTCCTTTTCCCTGTTTCTGAGGTATAGGTCTCTAAACCTCTCCTATCATCCCGCCTCACCACATGCACTAAAGCACTTGTTCATGCATAATGAATCATGCCTCCAGGCTCATCTTCCTGACTAATCGCTACTCCCCCTGACTAATCGCTACTCCCTCACCCCTTTGTCAATCATTACATTGGCTTTCTGTACCCTTCAGGATCCAATTCAAATTGCTAACATTAACTTACACAGCCCTCACTAACTCCACTCATCACTACATTTCCTGTTTACTAGCAAATATACCCCTTTTCTTTCCCTTCCCTCTGCAAATGACCTACTTCTGATATTTGTTCCCACATTGCTGACACTCCCACCCAACCTTGGGTATCTACTCACATATTGTTGACGCAGTGTCTCCGAAAGATTTGTCATACTTATTTTGATCCTGTAGATTTGGTTGTCCCTCTACTCCAAAAAGGCCTCAATGGACCTCAATCCTATGGCCTATTTATGTCTTAATATATGTCCTCAACATATAATGTCATGTGGTGCCTAGCCCACTTGCAGTAGAATTGCCAACATTTCCTCCAAAACTATTTGAATAATTTTGAGACTGGAGAAGTCATTCTAAGTTGCATTTTCAGTTGAATTTTGGAAAACCACTTGAAGCATTTGTTGTGTTGAACTATAGAATAGTTCTTATTAAGGGCTTGGTGTCTGTTTGTTTGTTTTTGAATCACAGTTGCAAGAGAGGAAGCAAGGTGTAGTTTAATTGAGATGCTTCCTGAAGAACTAAGTTTTCATAGAGTTTTCAAGGGAGTTCCACAGGAATTGTGCAGCCCTTGAGAGGTCTTGGAGGTGAGCATTAGCGGTGGTAGTATGATCAGAGGATAGATAAAGGTCTTCGCCAGAGCCACATCAAGTATATAATATAATTATAATGTTATATAATTAAACTTCAAAAGCCCCCCCTTTCATTTGTTTAGTAGATATCCCCCTTATTTATTGTCCTTGTGCGGGATTTAACACATACACATGTATATACATATACACATAACCACAGATACAATTACACACACACACACACACACAAACACAGAACTGTACACACACAATCACAGACCTATACACTCACACAATAACAGACCAGACATACACATACACAGGCATACATACAATCACATACACAGGCATACACATAATCACAAACATACACAAACACAATGACAGACCCACACACGCACACATACAAACACAGACACCCCCACAATCACATAGTAAAAACAAAAGGGAATTGGGGGCCGACCCAGAAAGAACATGCATCTTGCAAGAATGTTTCTGCCATAGTGACCAAAATTGATACATAATCCAGATTAAGGAACAGTGCACTCGTAAAATACATTTTTAATTCCTATAAGGCTACTTAAAATCCCCTATCTCAGCAAACAAATATGGGGATTCAGTTCCACCATATGCCCATTGTAACGGATCACCTGGCACCCTACTGGGTGCTCCTAGCGCTTTCTGAGGGCTCCAAGCACTCCACCAGAGACTATAACAACCGCAGACCCCATGAACCACCGCAGCCTGGTTGGGGTCTCACCGTCTCCTACCCACCCTGGACCTATGACAAGGCTCCAGGTTCCAGTAGGTAAATCTCTCTTTCCCCAGAGAGTGAAGCAGGAACAAGCTCTTAAAAGAGCTAAGTGATTATCCAAGGGAGTATGAAGAGCATAGCAATCCCTTGTAGCTGTTTCCCCCAATAAGAGACAGGACTCTAAATTGAGGGTGAAGTAGAACTGGTTTAATGAGCACAAAGGCATTTCTTATATACAGTTTCACCCACAAAGTTACCACCCATGTGGACCTTGTGGAGCACAGGACACAAAGTCACAACAGCCAATAAACACAGTATTGTACAGTAAGACACTCCCAGCTAATGTACATAAACCCTCCCCTCTGCCTGTGATACAATTATCAAACACAATGGACTAACTCAATTACCACAAGCAGAAAAAAATCCAGTTTTACCCAGAAACAAGTCCAGAAACACCCCAAAAAACATATCCCCACAAATTATACATCACTGGATAGCCCTGATCTGGGTGAACACCATATCCAAAAATTACCTAGATCTGAGCAGGGGTACAAAAGTTTTATGGAAGTCACATTTGACCAACCGCAAGCATGGCTTTCATGCCCAAAACAGTTCCACAGATTAAGGCTGTGCGGCCGGTCTATCTTCTCCTCTCTCCTGGAGATAATTGGCTTAAGTGGCTGTGGTAACTTAATTATCTCCGGGTACAGGAAATATCTCTAAGTCCAAAAACTGTTACAAAAACCACATAAAATTACATAACTCATATAATACAATGTTTAACCTATATGTCCAACATATCCCCGGATAGCTTGGATCTAAGCGCTCAGTAGGTCCAATATTAAAAGTGCCCTATAGTACAAATAAGGGTGGGGTCAGAAAATAGCAAGGGCTGATGGGAGATTGAGGAAGGACAAAGCAGCCAGTTTAAACTGGTCTGGCAATGTCCCTGGTACAACGCCCTGCTGGAGAAAAAATAGGACAGGAAAAAGGGGGAGGGGAAGAGGCACATTTTCCCATGGATTTAAAGGGGCATAAACAGTGTATTAAAACCCCATAAGCCCAAATAGGGTTTTTAAACGGCAATACCCCCAGATGCCATAGTCACAGGGCAGGAGGCTGGCAAGCAGGCCCCTCCAAAAACTCATGGCAAACTCCCTAAAAAAGTTTGTCATAGCCATGTGGTGTCCCACACTAATTCCAACGTGGGAGACAAATCAAATAGTGCTAGTGCTAAACGAGCTAAAGTGTATTTCATTAATCTGTTTGTAAGATCAATATATATAATGCAAAATATATGTAATACATGAAATTAAATAAAACATTCTGTGTCAAAACTAAACATTTAAAGTGCAAATTATATCATCCTGGGAACCAAGGAAACAAATTGTCTTCCAATTTATTTATATTTTTGATGAAAAGCTTATCACATGACATATCACTGGAAAGCCCAGGATATCTTCCTTACAATACAGCAGGGATTGATAGTTCAGCAAAAGAATAAAAGGAGATGCATGTTAGCAAAATGTCCAGGACACAAGTTAATGGGCAGGGTCTCAGGAGGATATAGCTGCTCAATGAAAATTATATTTGAAGTGACATTACTATACAAAAACTCTTCAAATATACATTTGTGCTCAAAAGTTTGCATACCCTTGCAGAAATTGTGACATTTTGGCATTGATTTTGAAAAAAATGACTGATAATGCAAAAACATTTATTTTATTGAAGGATAGTGATCACATGAAGCCATTTATTATCACATAGTTTGGCTTCTTTTTAAATAATAATGATAAGAGAAATCACCCAAATGGCCCTGATTAAAAGTTTACATCCTTTGAATGTTTGGCCTTGTTACAGATACACAAGGTGTAAATAGCAATGAAAGGTTAATTCCCCACACCTGTGGCTTTTTAAATTGCACTCAGTGTCTGTGTATAAAGAGTCAATGAGTTTGTTAGTTGTCATGTGGATGCACTGAGCAGGCTAGATACTGAGCCATGGGGAGCAGAAAAGAACTGTCAAAAGACCTGTTTCATTCCCTTAGATTTTTCTCATTCGGTAGATAAAACTACCGGACACTGACCATCCCCTGGCTCATTCACTTCAAAGCAAACCGCAAATGAAGTGCTCTCTCTGTGTGGCCGCCATTCGTATAGCTGAACTCCACATGCAGGAGAAAATGGCGGCCATCTTGTTTGCACAAAAGGAGGCAGCGGGACATGGTCGTCGAGTGTCTGGAACTAAAATCGGACACTGGTCATCCCAAACGCCGGTCAACTTTGCGAACGCCTGCTTCCTTTCACAGACAAGCCAGGAAAGCACTATTCGCTGGGTTTGTTCCCACGAACTAGGGGAACAAATGCTACCTATGAGCCAGTGGAACCATTCGTGGATTTGTTCGGTTTTTTAGACTTTTCGAAATGGATCGACCGCACAGCCTAATTTCATGGAACTGTTTCTGGGCACCCATCTGGGTGATTTTTGAATGTGTTGGTCCCCCAGATCAGGGCTTTTGTGGGGTTTCCATGGAATTTGGGTTACTTTCTGGGTTTTGGGGAATGTGTGTTTTTTGTGTTTGGAGATATTTGAGTTTAGTATAGTGCTTGACTCAATTATCTCCCAAGTACAGGGGAAGGATTATATTAATGTATGTGGGAGTGTTCCGGGCCTGAGAGCCAATGTAACTGCAGAATGTATTTTCCTCTCAGGTCCAGTGGGAAATGCCCCTGGAATATGTCAACGTAAACCCTGTACATTTGTAACTGCATATAAACCGGGCAGTTAGACTAAATGAACCATTCCTCTTGTACTAGTTTAGGCTGATGTTTGGGCATCCGTCTGATTTGCTTGGGGAATATACTTCGATGCTGTACTTCGCCTGGAGAACGAATCAAAACCTGAACTGCGAGCGATAATCACTCAGCCTCTAGCAGTTCAGGAGGAAATAGACGAACGGGTGTCTGCAATACCAGCGTCCGTTACACACAGTGTTAAGAACTAAGGGTGTGCAGACTTTTGAACAGGGGTCATTTAATTTTTTTGAGCACAACTATATACACACACAATTTCAGACCTATACACAATCACATACATACACACACAATTTCAGACCTATACACAATCACATACATACACACACAATCACATACATACACATAATCACAGATATACCCACAGATATACACACAAAATCACTGACCCACCCACACATGCAATCACAGACCTAAACACACATACAATCACAGCCCTTTACTTACAATCACTTACATATACACATACATACACAAACACAATCACAAACCCACACACGTACACATATCTTCACTGGTACACTTATGATCAGAGACCTATACACGCAATCACAGACATACACACAATGACAGAAATATACACACACACACATAATCACAAACATACGCAAACACAATCCTACACCCACACACAATACAGACACACAATCACATACACATATAATTATTGGTATGCACTCACAAAAATCACATTCATACACACACATTTAGTACTTAAGAGGTCAACTATGCCTCCCTACCTTGCTCTGGGAGAGTTGGAGTGGATTCTCTGCTGTGATGGCATCACTGTACTCTTCTTGCACAGGTCCCTCATGTACCCAGTAGTCATGTCGATCTTGGGATAACATCATATCCCAGCCGCCGGCTCACTGCAGGTCTTGCAAGGGAGCTGTGCAGAAAGGCTCCATGCCTTCCTTGCCGACCGGCAGCCTGGACGGCAACTGGGCTGCATTGCAAGTGGTTCATGGCTGCATGCAGCTCGCTGCCCACGGATTGGACACACCTGATGTAAGCAAGAACCAGAATTTTAAAATGAGCTGTATAACCTATGGGGAGCCCGTGTAGGAACTGAGATGTGGGGGGAGACATGGGAGGTGCAGGCGTTACATTAAAGACTGTAACAGGGCATGTTGGGAATACGTAAGACTACTGAGAAGTGGATTGCAATAGTCAAGGTGAGAGAGGATTGTGGCATGGACCAACAGTTTGTTGTGTTCGGTGCTAAATAGGGGCAGATGCACGCTATTATTTTTAGATGGAAGCATCAGGATTTGGTATTTGACTGGACATAAGGGGTGAAGCAGAGGTTAAAGTCCAGGATAATACCTAGGCAGCAAGCCTGTGAGGTAGAGCTGATGGTAGTGCAGTTGACTTGGAGGGAGACAGATAGGAGCAGGAACACTTGAGAGAGGAAAGACAAGAAGTTCTGTTTTGGACAGGTTAAGTTTAAGGAAGTGATCAGCCATCCAGTTAGAAATAGCAGAATGTTAGTCAGACACGAGTCAAGAGGGGCGGCAAGAGATCAGGAGAGATAGATTTGCATGTCATCTGCATAGAAATTATATTTAAAGCCAAAGGAGCTGATGAATTTTCCAAGGAAGGCCGTGTAGATTGAGAACAGCAGGGCACCAACGGCAGTACCTTGGGGAACACTAAAAGAGAGAGCCTGCTGAGAAGGGGCACAGCCAGAACAACGAAAGAGTGCTTGAATTGGTAGGAGGAGCACCAGGAGAGAGCAGTATCTCATAGACTGAGATTATGGTGGATGAGATGAAGTTGTTGGTGATCAACAAGCCTCTTTAAATGAACGTTGCAAATTTAAGGCCCAATCCCCAAACCATCTCTGCAACAAGCCTCTTCAATTCTACTGGGCTCAATCAGGGAGGAGGGAGACATTCTTTCTTATCTTTTAAGCTATCACATTTCTCTAAGAATTGAGGTGAATTTATATGGGGAGGTCCAGGGGTAACTTTTGGTTAATAGGGATGCAGAAGCCTTTGTAATTTTAACTTTCACATAAGCGTCCATCTTTGTGCGGCAACAAGAGGCACAAGCTGTTGTTGCAGTTTTTAAAACTGATGGCTATCAATTACTTTGTATAACATACTAGAGCGATTTTTAGTGGTTATGGTGGATAGAATGTCCCAGTACAAATGTTTATTCATCCATGGGAAACTTTAGTGGGAAGTTTAGGTCTATTTTCTTTTGCTTCTTCAGAAAATCTTGTCCGTTTCTAAATAAAACCTAGTGTACCATAAGGCTATTTAAGTTTCATTGCACAGAATTGCTGTACAAAACACTCCATCTAGTTAGCATAGGCAGTCTGGCAGTACATTATTATGAATATATCATTATATTATATTTATTAAAGTCAATGAGGACATGAAATGTTAACCCAATGTATTCACAGTTCACTTGATTTGGTCCAAGTTTAAAGACCTATCTCAGCTGCAAAAAAAAAAAACCACAAAAACTTGACTAATACAATCTGTCTGTAATTACTTCTGAAGATAATGGGCGATATGTTCTAACATCTTTATTGTTTCTAAATCCACAAAACAAACCAATTTTATGCCTGGTATGTTAGCTCAGCAACATTATCTGCCAGCGTAAGACAGCAAATTGAAAACAAAAAGTAATAATGAACAAAAATGTTCCACAGGTGGACAATATTAGGCCAGTAGCCACATTGTTACATGCTATGCTGTTGAAGAAACACAAAGTAGTTGCAGACGTGCCAACAGAACAAAAGCAAAATTGTAATTGTGACTCCTATGTAGAAATGTTTTTCCAGTGCATTTGCTGATATTCCCATAGGATGCGAAGATGATAATAGACTTTGCTGATTGCTGTGCCTGTAACTTTTTATACAGGGATTTTGTCAAGAGCAAGCCGGCAGCTGTTGTGCAGTGTGCAGCTCTATGAAGTACTGTTCATATTAACTGCAAACGATAATGAGAATTAGAGCATTACAGGTTGCTTCCATTGTCTCTGTGGACATTATTGAGATGCAAATCCAAGAACAACAATGCTATTAACACAGTGCGACACAGTTAATGGTCAAGATTATGAATATTGTCTTGCCCAGGGGCAATTCAGTTCGTTTTCACATTTCACGCACTTATCCAGTGAAGTGCTTGAATAGGTTTTTTTCTTGTCTTACAGGCATACAGGGGGTTTCTGGTTGGTTGATTTTGAAATATCACGATACAGTACCTTCATCCAATCTGAGACAGAGGGGAAGAAAGCAGCAGGTTTGTTTCATTATAGAGAAGCAGTTAACAGACTGGGCTCTCTGAAGTGGGCTTTTTTTTGTCCCTGACTATTCACTAACAGCAACAGTTTCCAGGCATATTCTATTTTTTTTCCCACGATTTCTATTTCAACTTGTTTCTAGTAGATGTGAAAGATGTTGACTCTTCCGACTGCGTTGAGGGAAACTCTTCTTCCAGGGCTTGTGGCTACTGCATTCAGCCAAACACACACAGGAATTAGTGAGTACTCTAAATATCTAAATTCATTATTTCTTTCGAGAGAGAGCTATATGTGTACATTATATATACACATTTATATATTTACATTTATACAAACATACTATATATATATATATATATATATAAATATATATATATATAGTATGTTTGTATAAATGTAAATATATAAATGATTATATATATATTAGATTTATAGTTGTGTGTATATATATATAGTATGTTTGTATAAATGTAACTATATAAATTATTATATATATATATTAGATTTATATTTGTGTGTATATATATATATATAGTATGTTTGTATAAATGTAAATATATAAATGATTATATATATATTAGATTTATAGTTGTGTGTATATATATATAGTATGTTTGTATAAATGTAACTATATAAATTATTATATATATATATTAGATTTATATTTGTGTGTATATATATATATATATATATATAGTATGTTTGTATAAATGTAAATATATAAATTATTATATATATATATATATTAGATTTATATTTGTGTGTATATATATATATATATATATATATATATATATATATATAGTTAAACATGCATTCATAAATAATCCTGCTTAATATGTATACATATGCATATCTGCCTATCTTTAGAGTATAATTATATATAATTCTCTATCTGCATATATAAATCTGTGTAGAATATATCCACATTGCGTGTTTTAGTTCTTTAAAATGCTGTCATTCTTTTGTTAAAACTCAGAGCATTGTGTCTAATGATACCCTCCTAGTTGTTGTCGGACTGCAACTCCCAACAATCTCTGCAAGGGTATTGGTGACAGAGAATAGTAGATCTTGTAGTGCATCAACAGGTGTGGAAGGGGCTAGAGGTTTACACATCAGGTTACAGAGTTTTCATTTTTCATGTGAAAAGCGTATAGTATGTATGTACTCCAACATTCACTAGAGCAACCTGGATCACTGTGTATGCTTGCATGTGCACTGCATGTAGTGAAGTGGTTAATTGTCTATCATCCTCAGACCTCTGACAAGCAGTCACTTAGAGCAGTGAAGCACTGCTAAATGGTTCATTTTCATATCCAAACTGGTGTGCGTTTATAATGATCAAGTGTTTTTTTTAAATGTTGATTGGTTGATAATGTCCATAAATCTATTAAATCGGCTTGCTGTATAGTGCAAGAAAGCTGTTGTCATTATATTATGGTTAAGATCTGAATTCTTTGCAAGTGACTTAAGATAAATCTAATTTTCTAAGCTGCTTAAAACACTGTTTTTTCAAGTCATTACACACATGTACTGACATTATAGTTATTTGAACAAAAATGCTCATTTTAATGTTTTAAAATTTTAATTTGTGATTTGTCATGATTTCAATGGTTATCCAGATATAGATGTTGCCTACTTGTATTTTAGAAAGAAAAATGATGTTGTGTTGTTATGTTTCTGAGATATTAAAAGCAACAACTATAACCCACTTAAAACATACTAACGTGCATATATTGAAGTCTATGAACTACCGTAATTACCGGTACATACAAGTACACCATAGGATGTGATATTTGGTACTACTTCACAGATGTGTTTTAATGTAAACAGAGCCAAATCCATACCCTGTGCTTACCTCATTTTTTCTGGAATCAGATCCAGCAGGATGCATTTCCATGGTAACTGTTTAAAGAAGTTATGCAGAGTACGCTCTGCTCATCTGACATTAGAATAGATTGCAACTATGTCATTATTTCACAGTTATATATAATATAAAAACATCTTCAGAATGAGACACTTGTTGTCCACAGATATTGTATAATGTGCATTTAACGATGTTCATTTGAATTGCTTAGAACGTATGACCTCCAATAGGTAAAGAAAGCCAACAGGTCTTTAATCAGGCAGCGTTTTGTTTCTTTTTGAGTGCTCATTTAGGCTTACAATCAGAAACCATTATTTCATGGGTAGCCAGATTTTAAGGTAGCAAACATATGTAAATGTTAATAGAAATATTGTTTATTTCACTCATTTATGTGTTATTAATCTGACAAATATAGCGCATTCTCAAACTGAGATTAGACCTCTATACTTGAACTTTACCAACGCATTATAAGAAAATGACGTAACATTTTTGTTAGTTTTTTTCTTCCATGTTTTATTAGTTTTAAGACATATAAACAATATATCTAAAACTATTCCATTACACTATCAATGAATAGCATATTGGAAACACATAATGCAATATAAAAATGAACATCAAAAATACAATCAAAATCACAATGTAAGCAACAGGATGGGGGAAATAGCTTTTAATGGGTCCCTCTTGAGAGGCCACATACAACCATCAATAAATAAGTAGAACAATAATATGTGTAATATGGCTATGATAGAGAGATTGCAAAGTGAGTGGGTCTATGTAGCTCTCTAGCACATCACACAGAATCAGTAAAATCACTGTCCAATAGAAATGCATCCCACGTACCTCGTACCCCCTGTGCCTATTTGTCTGCATTTAGTTGGAAATATACCATGATTTTATAATGCCATTTTAAAGGAATTTGATGAATTCATTCTTGCTTAGTGGGAATTTCAGTTGATTTTGATAAACTGGCTATTAAGATGGGAAGTGCAAACAATATGTATTTTGCTAGTTTGAGAGATGTCTTAGTGAAGATTTGTGGTAGCATAAAATATTAAATATCTTCTGGGAGAGGCTCAAAGACAGTGCATAGTAAAGAGGACAGTAGGCATGCCACCGTAGTCCAACAAGGTTTTCTAGTCAGGCAAGTCCACCAAGTGTAGAACATTGTATAAGACAGTCCGGCCAGCACTAAATACCAGTAGCCAAATCCATTTTTCCATATAATGGATGAAGATTTTTTTTTTTAAGTTACCCAGTGCTTAAGTTCTGAAGAGCTGTCAAATGTGCCATTTAATCAACTGTATCTTAATTTATTTTTTTTACCTTATTTATTTTGTGCTGTACATTGCATAACACATACACACATACGGTAGTGTCAATATTTCAGAAGATGTTCATAATAAACATAAAGAAAATATCAAAATATACATGTCTGAGACATTGCACTTTTTGAAATAATAAACAGGACTTCACTAAGTTAGGTGCAGATGGCGGGTGAGTATACGTGAAGAAGCTGCGAGACAAGTGTTACATATTCATCTGCCCCTAAAAACAGATGATGTGGATCATACTAGCAGAGGAGACACAGGATATTTAAGTAGGATTATAGCATAGGTGCGAGTACAGGTACATGCTTAAACATTATAGGTATAGACAATGCATGAGGCGGGTTGACCGTATTGGGCAGTTCACCTAGTAGCTCAATCGACATGGAGACTAACGGCCAACAGTACAGTTAACGTAACAAAATAAATATGGGATGGGGGGAAGAAAAAAAGTCACCATTTATGGAGTGAAACAGGGTTGTGTTGCTCTATAATGTGGATGCGGTCTGGGGTGTCCTAGTGTAAGCACTATAGTGCGCGTTCAAAGTGAGAACCAAGAACTTCACATAGTATAACAAAAAAAGATAACTACAACTTAAAACCAATGGTGGTAATAGAATAAGATTATCATACATTGAGAACATTCAACTTAAAGTAAATGCTTAAGTTTTGAGTAAGCAAGTAACAGGTGAATATGAGGAATGTAGTATATCAGTCATCTCCAGCGGTTATTGCACTGGAACCCGAGAGTTTCCAGCTCGTGGGACAAAAGGGAAGAGCATGGGTAGTCCCGTTATAGTGTACCGCTAGAGAGCCCGCGGCCCCTCACCTGTAGGCCATGCCTGCGGTTCTCAGTTGATTGGTGATCTGACCAAAAGATTTCTGCCAAAGGAGAGTGGGTCTTGAAAGGTCTTGGAAGAAGAAGAGAGTTGAGTCCTCAAAAGTCAGAGGTGTTTTATGTTTCAGCGTTGTCATGATCTTATCTTCAAATGTCAAGCATTGAAGGTTGATGGCTCAGACCATGAAGATGGTGTTTTGGCCGGGCCGGCTACCAGTAAAATAATCAGAGGGCTTAGGAGATGGGTGTTGTGGTGTACAAGAACCAACTGAGGTCTCTGATACCCGCAGCTCCGCTGTAAAGGTAAAGCCTATGTAGCATGCCCCGCCAATGTCTCGGCCCTCTGTCGCTGCCCTCTGTAGGCTGATGCAGCTGTTATGGGGAGGGTAAAGGAGTCCCAGCTCTGACTGCAGAGGGTTCACCAGAGTTTGTTTTCAGGCCTAGCGTGTTTCCAGAGTGTGTTTCCAGGTAGCGTGGTATAGGTCCTGATCTTGTGCCTCAGTTTAGGCTGGGTTGGAGTGGGAAAAAAAGTAATCAATCCATGAAGGGCACCCAGTAGAGTCAGGGAAAAAATGCCACCCAAAGAATGGGCAAAAAAGTTCAGCAACAACTACTCTTTAACTTTCTCTCCTTCTGCTCTTTTCTCAATTTCCATTTCCCCTTTGTTCGTAGGGATGCACTTCCTGCAAGAGGAAATGGAGGACAAGTTGCACACATTAGAACATGGTTGCCCATGGAGTTTCCTATTTTTTGAATCTTTCACATTTTTAACATACCATAAGTTGAGACTTAGTCCAACATTCTCTGAATCAAACTGTCTCTCTTTCTCAATATTCTCTCACAACTCTACTAGCTTCTTATTTCTGAAGGTATATATATGTACATTCTTCATATATTCAAAAATTACTCACTAGATAGTATGATATTCATCATCAAATATTCATCTATGTTTGTCTAAAATGTTTACGTTTTTTCATTCTAACTGTTCCACTACTACTTTAAAAAAAAATCAATACTGCCCCACTTGTTGAATACTGCAAAGACCCTGACAAGCCTCAGAAGTAATGACCATATATAGAGATTGATACAACTCCAAAAGTAGCTTGTTGGGCAGTATGTAGCATTCAGGTGCTACATGAAGTAAATCAATTAATTAATGAAGGATGAAACACATACAGGGTTATTCTCTAAACTGAGAATTCAAAAGGAATTAAAATAATTTAAAGTGAATTTCAAAATTAAAGTCAAAATAGCTAAAATGATAACTTCCCTAAGTCAACTATGCTTCCATTTCGGCTACTTTGGCCTTTAATTTAAAATTAACTTTGAAGTTTCACTTCAGTAAATAACCCTTTAAGAAACTGTCTTGATCTTAATTCTTATCTGTGTGAAACTACAATAAAGTCGGTCCTTATAGGGATAGAGTCATTTACAAGTGGAGAAGTGCTGGAGTAACTACAACTTTCCATGGCCAGAATAATGGTTTATTCAGGTGGCAATTGGTTGCCAAATTAATAAACTTCGGGTATGCACCATATACACATTTTGGAATTGAAAACACAAAATTACATTACAGTGACAATCTGTATGTGTGTGGGAGCAAGGAATGAGAGTTCACTTTCATGTTTTCAATGTTTTGTTTATCTTTAGAAGTTCTGTAGTTTAATAAAGTAAACATCACCCACACTCAATATGGAAAAAAGAGCAATAACTTTCTTTTGAAGCCAGAGTGCCTATGTTGTTAAAAGCCTCTTAACCCCCAATGTATCACAAAGATGCACTGTTTAATGTCTTCTCGTAGCTTGATGCTTGCTCAAGTGAGAGCCACGTACCATGCACCCCTTTCGTGCCACGAATAGACTTTTTGGTAAGTGCCTAGTATATATCTCATATTTCTCTCAAGTAAATTGATAAATGCAATGCGGAGCAAATTACACTCTCTAACATTTATACAATTCTTTACAGTTCAGAAAAATGGTGGACTCTCATTAAATATGTAGTTAAAATGAATTTGTCTGGTATTACACACTTAGCAAATTATTTGATCAGATTTTCTTCTAGAACTGCTTTGTGTATTATTATCTTGTCGATAATGTACTTTCTGTTCAATTGTTTTCAAAAGATTTTGCTAACTTTATAGACCAGCCTAATTTACCTATATGACTCTTGTATTATTGTCCGTTTAAGATCGATGGATCTCATTTTCTGGTCTCATGATATTAGCAGCAACTTGTTGATATTGAAGTCAGATTATATCTCTCTGCTCTTGAATTGGAAAATGTTTAATTTTATCATGCACTGTTATAATATTACAGCATAAACCGATGTGTATATTTGCTGTAAACAAGGATGTCGGGTCCACAAATTATTCCTGGGTACCAAAAGCCGAAAGGTGGAACTGCATTCAATCCATAAATAAAGCTTGGGTGCAACCAAACTAGGGGCCAGCTCCAAGGCCCATGAAGTAGTTTGTAGTCACTGAAGAAAAAGGTTCAGGCACTGTAAGGCCTAGATCAGCATTTTATTGAATTACAGTGTCCAGCAGCAACATTTTGACACTGGGGACTTTTTCAGGATTAAAATCAAACAAACCAAAAAGACCCCAATATCCCCTAAATTGCACATTAACATAACACACGGTCTATCGAAGATTGGCTCAAATCTGCAGCATTTGTGTGACTTAAAGGTGGCACTCTCCCTCTTCTTGGTACTTGGATAAATATGCTCAAAAGAAGACAAAGAAATATACCAATGGTGTAGTATAAACCACAGGTGGTCACAAAAAGTAATTACATATTGCAAGACTCCTCTGATTTAGAATCTCTAAAACTAGCTCCAGGGTATAGCACAAGGTACCAAATATGGAATGGTACTCCCCCTTGAAGAAGGATTGGCCAGGCAACAGAGAGGGTATTGCTGGAAGATTGTATAGTGCAACTTACCATACCAGAAAATAAAATATACCTGAAACAAGCTAAAAACTAAGAAAAAGTAAAAACAAAAAAAGAAAAATTAAATTCTTGGTTGCTTCATCTAAGTGTTGCTTCTAAGTGCGTGTGGTTGGAGATATTCTGGAGAGTTTTACAGAAGCTTCAACTGTCTAAGATTTGTGCTAAGAGTTTTCTTTTTTACTGTTACAGGTAAGATTCATCTGTAGGAAAAGGTTACTGATTGCACAAGGTTTGATTTCCTGTTAGTAATTATAAGGCATTTGATTTGATTAGTTAGCTACTTGCTATTGATTGCTGTTTAAATTAGCTATTGTTTGCAAATAGGCAGAGGCCTACCCAGGTGTTAAACATTCCTAGTGGGAGGTGATTTTAGGAGTATATAAGGGTTGTTGTCATTAGCTTGGCTAATATAGTTTGGTTGCTTCATCTAAGTGTTGCTTCTAAGTGTGTGGTTGGAGATATTCTGGAAAGAAACTGGAGGTAATCTGAGGTATTCAGGAGGATAAATTAAAAGTTAAGATTTGTTTGATTTAAATTATTTGCCTTATTGGAATGGCAGACTTAGTTCAGTGTAATAGTTGCTATGCATTTGTTTCACGTTCCACTTTTTGGAGGTTTGGTTGTTGTCTAATCTGTAGACAGTTCTCTATCTTGCGGCAGGAGATTGTATTTTTGAAGTCTGAGATTTGTAAATTATTTGGTAAACAAACTCAGGCTGGAACTGCTACAAAGCCACTGCCGCAGAGACATACTAGGAATGGCAGATGGATTACTGTAGGATCTGGTAGACTTAGAGTTGTGGATAAAAGGCGTATTGCACAGTCTTTTGCTCTACATAATTCATTTTCTGCACTTTCAGAGTGTAATGGTGTTATGGAGACAGGCACTGAGGGTAGTGGTGTTGTGGAGAGAGGCACTGAGACTAGGGGTGTTGTGGAGAGAGGCTTAGAGACTATGGTGAGGCCCAATAGAAAGCAGTTGTTGTTGGGGGATTCCATCATAAGAGGTGTGGAGATGGACAATGGTGGCCTTGTGAGGTGTCTTCCCGGAGCTACTGCTCACAGAGACAGGAGACGTATCTGTAATATTGTTAAGCGAGCAAAGCAGGTAGGGGAATTGGATGTACTTGTCCATCTAGGGACAAATGACTTGGCTTGCAATGAGGTTTCAGAGGTTAAGGACATTTTTAGTGTTTTTGCCAATGATATACGGCAGGTTGCTTCCACACTGTCATTCTCTGAAGTTCTGCCTGTGCATAACACTCAGAACGACAGGCGGATGCGTATTAGGGACTTTAACTTGTGGCTTGGTGAATGGTGTCGGGAGCAAGGATTTGGCTTTATTTCTCATGGTAGCTCTGTTTGGAATGGAAATAAACTGTTCAAAAAAGATGGTTTGCATTTTTCTCAAAAGGGAACAAATTTTCTCAGTGAGCAGTTCAGAGGTTTTGCTAGGATATATTTAAACTAGGGGGGGGGGGCAAAAGGGTGATAAAACACCAGGAAAATGGGAGGTATTTTATTTTTGTTTGTTTTTATGTTTTTGTTTTACGAGTCAAGAGATCTGTCTAGTCACATGGGCTGTATCTCCTGTCCAATCAAGAAAAATATGATTAGTGGTCAGAGGGCCATCAGTCAAATCTGATGTTATTCACAGATTAAGTGATAACTGACAAATAGGGGGGAAATAGGAGGACAGGAAAAACAGTCCATACTTCTAAGCAGGATTTTTCCTTTGAATGCCACTACTGAGTGAGTAAGACCAGCAGTGATATCTTTTTTTCCTCTTGATGTGCCTGAGTGGGAGTGGGAGATTGCCTGGGTAATTCTAATATGAAACTAGGTTTAGCTTTCTGCTGTAACTACCTAGCTAGTGCCAGGGCTACTTGAAACAAGTTTGAGTGGGAAAAAAGAGGTTGACATGTTCTCATCGATCCTGGTGTGAGACTAAGTTACTGTAACGGATTACCAGGCACCCACTGACTGGGTACCTCCATTGATGGATGCTCCGAGTGCTTCCCGAGGACTCCAAGCACTCCGCCAGACACCATAACCACTGTAGACTCCCACGAACCACCGCAGCTTAGTTGGGGGCTCGCTGTCTTCCACCCACTCTGGACCCAAGACCAGGGTTTAGCTTCAAGTGGGTAGACATCTCTTAACTCCAGAGAGCAGGAACCAGGAACAAGAACAAGCTCTTACAAGAGCTTGCTCTGGGGAGTATTGTGATATAGCAATCCCCAGAGTGTAGGCAATTCTCCAATCCCCCAAACATGAGCCGAAACTTCATGAAGGTACAAGATGATCTGTTTTATCAGCACCAAAGGGCTTTCTTTTATGCAAGTTTTTACACACAGTTCCCACCCACATGGTCTTGTGGAACAGCCAATCAACAACGTACAATACAGTTAAACACTCCTATTCATTCAGGCAAAATCCTCCCCTCTGCCTGTGATTTAATTACTGAACACAATGGGCTAACGTAATTATCACAGGCAGGAAAATACACAGTTTTACACAATATTCATAACTTTGAAAGTATACATAACATTCACATAAATACTTACATATTCAGAATCAGCATACTCAAAATACAAACATATGTCAAAATCATACAAATTGACCCAGTGGTTCAAAAGATAAATGGACGTCCTATTTGACCGACTGCAAGCATGGCTTGGGTGTGGTAAGCCAATTATCTCCAGCATACAGAAAACATCTCTATTCACAACAACAGCAAAAATATCATACTGAACAGAACCCCCACATTCAACCTACCCCAGATAGCTTGGATCTGAGCGCCCAATATAGGTGAACAGTGCTCAGATCCCACGAACACAGTCCAATCGCCATGGGGTTAAAGTTTAGCATGGGCTGATGAGAAGTTGAGGAGGGACAAAGCAGCTAGTTTAATCTGGTCTGGCAGTGTCCCTGGGACAACACCCTGCTGGAGAACAATGGACAGGAAACGAGGGAGGGGGAGAGACACACCTTCCCATGGATTCAAAGGGCAGAAAAAGTGTCCCAAATAATGTTTGTAAAGGGCCATACAACCCAGGGCCATAGTCATGAGGCAGGAGGCTGGCAATCAGGCTCCTCCAACAGTCAGGAGGAAAAGGCAGTTTGGCACATAACAATCCAGTGACAAAAGGCAGTTTGTCACAGTTACTAATATACATTTGTAGAAAAAAAAATCCTCTTGTCTAGATAGTCCTGCATTGGCACTCACACAAACTGAGTGGTATAGATAACTTTTTTTCAATAATCCTAGTGTGACATTGTTGTTTACAGTTAGTGCAGAATGGCACTGCTATCCACTATCACTTAACACAACCTTGGAATCACCAATTCACACTTTGACAGTGTTTTTTCATTTGATTATGTGTCTGAAATAGGAAAAACACATTTTAAAATTTTCATTTTTTTTCTGTGTGTTCAGTGCAATGTGTGTCGTGTAAGTAAGAACACTGTGCAATGTTTCTTAAAATCAAACGCAATAACGTTACAACAGTAAGTCCACCAAGCACCAACCCATTTTGCAAATACTTATATTTGCTGAATATAATTCTATAGTCACCAGAACAATTACAGCTTAATCTTTGCATAGAGCCTGTCCCTGCAGGCTTTTTAACCCCTTAAGGAGGGAGCCAATTGTACAAGTTGTTATCAAAATGTAAACAAAACCTGAAATTTGCACAATATGTCTGTTCAACTGTAATTATCCTGTTTCATATTAAGTACACTGACACTTATTATATATCATTTTATTCAGGAAAAACAGGATTTTCATTTAACATCAAATATTTAGCTTTGCAACATAATTTAATATGAATAAAATATAAAAAAAAATGTGATAAATTAAAAAAGTACACATATTTGTATTCAGCGATGTCTCACGAGTAAAACAGAACCCCCCATGTACAGGTTTTATTGTGTTTTGGAAATATAGCCCATCACATTTTTCAGTTTATATACATTGAATTTTGCTAGACTAGTTATGTTGCATCTGAGACCGTGTGGTAGCCCAGGAATGAGAATTACCCCCATGATGGCATACCATTTGCAAAAGTAGACAACTCAAGGTATTACAAATGGGGCATGTACAGGCTTTTTTAGTAGCCACTTAGTCACAAACACTGGCCAAAGCCAACATTCATATTTGTTTGTGTGTGAAAAATGCAAAAACTAGTTTGAACGCTACATCTGGAGTGCCAATGGTAATCTCATTATTGGAAGTTTCTAATTGACTTGCAATATAATTTCCAGGTATCACAATACCAATATGTTTCCTGAAGATCATCTCATATGGATAATTATGAGTTGTAAATATGTGTTGCTATGTTTCTATTTCAGTCTTTGTTCCTACGCGTGTATAGGAGGAATGCAGCTAAAATTACAGCGATACATATTCAGTCTGAGGCATTGTCTCTGTTGTCTGACTACATCCTGAAAGCCCTAGAACAAATGATGGGTTTCCACATATTTTAATAACACACTTATATTCCTTAATCCCAGAAAGGAGATAGTCATATTGCATGCTAGGTGCACTAAGCGTTAATTCAAAAGAGATACATTTACAGTCTATGTAAATCATGTTGGTTCCCACTTGAATATTCTTGATTTTTTTTCTACCTCCATTTCTCCTCTATTAACACATATATGAAGCAGTTGATTGAAAGACACAATGCATCTCTTCCTCAAGATTTTCTTTAAAGGGAAACTCCAGTGCCAGAAAAACGATCCGTTTTTCTGGCACTGGAGGGCCCCTCTCCCTCCCACCCACCAATCCCCGGTTACTGAAGGGGTGAAAACCCCTTCAGTCACTTACCTGGGACAGCGGCGATGTCCCTCGCCGCTGTCTCCGCCTCCGCGACGCTCCTCCTAGTGATTACGTCGGCCGGTGGGCGAGACTAATCTCGCTCACCGGCCGAGGAGACCTAATGCGCATGCGCGGAAATGCCGCGCATGCGCATTACGTCTCCCCATAGGAAAGCATTGAAAAATAATTTCAATGCTTTCCTATGGGGAATAGAGCGACGCTGGAGGTCCTCACACAGCGTGAGGACGTCCAGCGACGCTCTAGCACAGGAAACCTGTGCTAGAAACAAGGAAGTGACCTCTAGTGGCTGTCTAATAGACAGCCACTAGAGGTGGAGTTAACCCTGCAATGTAAATATTGCAGTTTATGAAAAACTGCAATAATTACAGTTGCAGGGTTAAGGGTAGTGGGAGTTGGCACCCAGACCACTCCAATGAGCAGAAGTGGTCTGGGTGCCTGGAGTGTCCCTTTAAGATTGGTCTTTGAATAATCAGATGCTCTTCCTAGTTCTTTAAGAATTTTCATTTTTCATCTGCTCTATATAATGACTTTGACACTGTAATTCAGAAATTGAATACTATTGTGACGAATGTAAGTTGATAATCTTTGTAGTGTAATATTGCAAACTAGTATCAGGTCAGCTTCTACCAAAATTCATTGATTTAATTACACAAAATAAAGAACACACTACTTTGTTTCTTGTTTCATTTTATGTGTGATTTTTAAAACATTATACAGGGTGGGCCAAAATTCAGAGAAGGATTTGACAGGTAAATAACTTATTTGTTAGTAGTTCAATTTTTTTGTAGCATGTATATATTATAAATGAGTCTTGGGAGATTCAAGATTCATGGGTAATTTAACAAAGGAACAACAAATTAACCAGAGAAAATAATGAATGTATTCATCAACTCATCATGTCTGATGAAGCTCATTTTCTTTTAAATTGCTTTGTCAATAAGCAATACTGTAGTTTCTAGGGTACAGAAAATCCATAGAGAATTTATCAGCACCAGTTCCACCCCACCAAATGCATCGTCTAGCATAGTCTGCGGATCGTACTCCCATACAGTCCTCTTTTCTGTGTTTAGCTGCCCTCTCCAGGACTGTCAGTCTGCGGCAGTGTTGCTCCTGAGCTGCTGTCTCTTCTTGTGATTCAACCTTCAAGCTGAAAATGCAGAGAAATACCTCAGCACCATCAGCGGAGGTTAGAGTTAGTGATTCTTCACTGTTCGGGAAAACCAACAATTCTCTGAGTCCCCATCAGTTTTTAAAAGACTGGTCTCACAGCCTCTTATTGATTGGAGCCAGCCTTCTATTTTACGTGAAAATGGAGAATGGCAGATTACTGCACAGCATGATGGAATGTCCCTCAAACTTCACTGTACTCCATTCCCTACAGCAGTAGAGTATGGCCATTCTTGTCGTTATATCTATTCTGACAGCGATAATGTCTCTAGGTGTTACTGCTGGGGCTGTAGCCTACTTGCGCACATTAAACATCGATGTTATATATGGACGTCAGAACTCCCCTTGGTGCCCATAAAGGTGATGAGTTTCTGCAGAAATGGAAGCAGGTCTTCCCTGCCTACCTTTTCAGGTATTCTTCTTATGCGTATATTGCAGCGCCAGGTTTCTAATTAGACCATTGATTGTTTCAGCAGATGGACCTGGTTAATGATTCCCTCCAGCTGACTTTTGGTCTCTCTAAGTTGTTGGTCTCATGAGGCCTCCCTCCCCTCCACTGATTGTACCTTCTTGTGGAGATCACGTATCTCGGTCTGTGTTTTTAGGAGGCTCGCTTTCCAGATTTGCCAAACGTCAAGGAGCAGCCTTTGGAAGTCTTCCTTTTTTGGAGGGAGAGGCGTCATCATCTAATTCGGAGGAATGATACACTCCACATGGGCAGGAAGAAGTAGGAGACTCTTTGTCCTCATTAGAATTCTGATAGAGCCTAATATCGAGCAGTTTGGTCACTCCTGGACGTGGATGCCGATTCTGCTGGCGCCCTATAGTTTCAACTAGTCGGTGGCGTGAAAAAGTTGTCTCAAGACCAACTTTTTCAGTGCAATAGGGCTCTTATTTGCGAGGCCATATGGGAGCCTTACTAAGCCACGCGTCTGGTCAGTTTCTCAGTTGACCACACATCCATTTTTATGCTATTGATCCAAAAGAAGATAATGAAACAATTTAAAGTGAATTATACCACACACATTTGGTCACATCATCAATACTAGTAGACTTGTTCACGGCAGAAATATTTAGTTTGATCAAAGAATGTATGTCGGTGGCTTGAACCAAATGTCACCCATATAAACTAATAAGGAAAGCAATTCCGACAAAACATAAGGGTAAATTTTTTTTTAGATCTTATCTTTCTTTAGTAAAAGACCTTTAAAGACCGTGCAAGCTGTTTCCTCCAACATATGTATATATTTAAAAGTGTTTTTATATATATATATATATATATATATATTTGCCCATAATAGTACCAGCCCTCTGATTCTTAGAAAAATGTACCTTTTTTATTGTAGCATATATATAGTAAAGCAGTTAACGTTTTAGTCCTGGACAGGGAATGACAGGGAGTGCTGAAACTATTATGGACTACTATGTGAAGTGTTGCACCGGGCCCAACGCTGTATTTACCTGCATTTACGGTGAGGCTAACAAGGCCTTGGGTGGCATTTTCTAGGGGGCAGCAAAAAAAAAAGCCCTGGTAAATGCCTTTTTGTACTTGTTTTAAGGGGCCCAAGAGCTGGCTGACTGGCCACCTTTGGGTTTACCTGGCCAGTTCTGCCCAGCAAGGGAGAGCTAATGTGTGAGCTCTTCCTGCTCAGCTCCCTAGCGCGCCCTGCAGTAATTCCGGGAGCCGAAATATGACGTCACTCCGGCTCCCAGCATTGCTCTGCGGCGTGTGAGGGAGCAGAGCAAGAAGAGCTCAGCTCCCTCGCTGCCTGCTTTGCGTGCCCATCTTCCTGCACATCCGCCCACCCTCCTGCCTACCTGCCTGTCTTCCCAGCAGTCTCAATATCCCGGTCATCAGCCAGCCCAGCAGGCACACTGGACCATAGGTGAAATATCTACCCTGCTCTCCCAAAGGTAGGGAGGTTGGGTGGATATAAATTGAAATTTAAAAAAACAAACAATAATCTGTGAGTGTTGGGGGAGAGTATGTGTGTGCCTGTCAGTCATTCAATGTGTGTTTGTGTGTGGGTGTGGGTATTTGTGTGTGTCTGTCAGTGTGTATGTCTCTCAATGAGTGTGTGTGTGTATGTCTGCCAGTGTGTGTGTCTGTCAGTGAATGTGTGTATGTATAACTGTCAGTGTGTCTGTGAGTGAGTGTGTGTGTGTATGTCAGTAAATGTGTGTGTGTGTGTGTGTGTCTGTGTATAGATGTCAGTGTGTCTGTGAGTAAATGTGTGTGTGTCTGTCAGTGAATGTGTGTGTCTGTCAGTGTGTGTATGTGAGTGGGTGTGTGTCTGTCAGTGAATGTGGGTGTGTGTCTGGGAGTGTGGGTGTGAGTATGTCTGTCAATGTGTGTCTGTAAGTGAGCGTGTGTGTCAGCCAGTGAATGTGTGTATGTCTGTCAGTGTGTGTGTGAGTTAGTGTGTGTGTCTGTCAGTGAATGTGGGTGTGTGTGTGTGTGTGTGTGTCTGTGAGTGAGTCAGTGTGTCTGTGAGTGAGTAATTGTGTGTATCTATCAGATTGTATCAAATCAGTGAGCGTGTGTGTCTGTCAGTGAATATGTGTGTGTAAGTGATTGTGTGTGTCTGTCAGTGTGTGTCTGTGAGTGAGTGTATGTGGGTATATGTCAGTCAAAGTGTTTGTTGGTCTTTAACAGGAAGCGGTTTGGAATTGACAGGAAGGGGCACATTTAAATTAGGGGGAGCCTAAATTCCGTTATGCCTAGGGCAGCACAGATCCAAAATACACCACTGACCGGGCATATACTGCTACAGTAAAGTTGGTGTTAAAGACGGATATATTTGTGTTTGTATATAGATAGATAGTAGAAATGGCAGCACTCATGGTCTTCAATAAAATTCTTCTTTATGTGCAAGATTAAATCATGGGATCAGCGTTTCAGTCCTTGTATAGGACTTTCATCAGGAGCAATATAAAGCACCCGGCAAGTATATATAACAGTATAGCCTGTGTGCAAGTATTTTTCCTAGTATCTATATATATATCGCAAATCTTTATTTACTGATGGTAATTCCAGTTTAAATTTAGGTGACTGTATTCTGACCAAATTCCGACTGAATACAATAGCATTTTACCATTTAAATTGTGCTAATACTTGGTCAACATTCAGGATTTTTGAACCTTTGCTTTCCTTCGAGCATTTGGTCTCAAATTCTAAGCGTTCAATCCAGCTAATCCCTATTTTATTTCAATAAGTTTTACTTATTTATTATTTATTTAATTTGTGTTTACTTATGTATTTGCTTTAGTGGCTGTCCCCCAATCACCAATCATGGGTTTCTTCGGTTCCACAGTATCACAAAGAACCAAACCAGTTCACCAATTGTTTGGTTTGGTTGCTTCTTGATTTGGTACATAATAAGTCTACATAATAGTGTCCCAGCACTGTTCTACATACGCCTGGACTGTCTAGAGGAGAAGTTGATGTATTCAGATACATAACTGTTAGCATGACGTTCACAATATGTGGGGTACTAAACTAGATAGGTACAGGGACACTATAGCGTTAGGAATACTGATTTACATTCCTAATTCTATTGTGTTCATTAAACTAAATTGATTTTTAAAAATGTGTTATTAAACATATGGTATATTTTTTCAACAGACATCCACTTTAAAATAATTCATTTTCTAATTCAGTCAAATAAATGTCATACATAATGAAAATAAATGTATAACTTAGATGTTAAAAAAGGGAATGCATTAATAACATATAAACTTAGGATTCAATTGGAATTTGGTGTATACATTGCTGTTTAGGGATGCAAAAAAACAAAAAAAAACAATATACTATATTTATTCATTTATTGTTTACTATAATTTGCTATTGCAGACTGCAAAGAATTCCAGTAGTGTACTCTAAAGGGGTAGGTCAAAGGGGTGGGTCAATGTGTCAGACTGTTTTGTTCCTTTTTTTATATATATTTTTTAATTTTATTTTTTTAATTCTTTATTTTTGTTGTGCAGGTGCTTACAGAGCATAGTCATGCGCCACAACAGCGTACATTTACATCCGAACATAGATAGGTTAGACAGTGGCATGGAAAAATTTTTGTTTTAAAGACATAGTAGGCTAGGCAGATATGTCGAAACGCTAATAATCTATTAAGGAACGAGCAATCTTGCAGCGTCCTGTCTTCGTTGGTCCTCAGAATTGCACATAAGAAAGAAAACAGTGAAATTCATAACTGTATCAGGCTAAGCTATAAGTACTAAAACTAACATCTTCCGAATTAGGACCAATAAATCCCGGGAAGATAAAAAGTGATGACTCGTCGCTGATAAAGCCACTGGGCCCGGCACCCCTGCTAGATCACTGTACCACACTAGTTGCACATATAAAGCGGAAAGAGTAAAGAAAAACAAATTAAAACAAGATAATCTTTAAGCATTGGCATAGGCGATAGCCACTCTATACTTTGCAGAGAGATCTAGTATGTGATATCTGCTGATGACAGGTAGGTGGGACAAAAGGCCAGAGGCCAGAGTCAGCCAACTCCCTGAAGTGGCAGGGCTGATTTGCAACTAGGGTTTTTATCACAAAACTTAATATAAACCAGATGATAGACAGAGATAAACATTAAATGTGTCTAAACTAGGATTAGGCTCAGGCAATTAATCAGTGGTATCAGTGGCGTACACATGACCCATGGGGCCCCGGTGCGAAAATTGATCCGTGGGCCCCCCCCCCCCTCGCGCTTACTCTGCGCGGGCCGGGGCAGCAACACATGGCGGCGGGCACCTGATCGCAGGGGTTGCGACCGCGGTATGTACGCCACTGCATGCAGATGCACACTCTCTTAAAGGACCACTACAGACACCCAGATCACATCAGCTCAATGAAGTGGTCTGGGTGTCAAGTCCCTCTAGTTTTAACCCTGCAGCTGAAAGCATAGCAGTTTCAGAGAAACTGTTATGTTTCACTGAGGGTTAATCCAGCCTCTAGTGGCTGTCTCACTGACAGCCGCTAGAGGCGCTTCCGCCATTTTAAGACACTGAACGTCCATAGGAAAGCATTGAGTAATGCTTTCCTATGGGCGGTTTGAATGCGTGCGCGGCTCTTGCCGTGCATGCGCATTCGGAGCTGAGAGGCGGAGGGATCCCCAGCGCCATGGGAGTCCGGCACTGGAGAAAGGTAAGTGCTGAAGACACACACACACTCTCACGAACAAATGCATACACACTAGCTAACAGACACACACATTTACTGACAAAGACACACTCAGCGGCAGACATACATACACACTCACTTATAAAACATACACTCTCACTGACAAACACACACTCACTAACAGACATCAAACAGACTCACTAACACACACACAAACACACTCAGTAACAGACACACACAGTAACACACTCACTGACACTCACTAGCACACACTCTAACACAAACACTCACACTAACACACACACACACACTAACGCTCACACACACTAACACACACACACACACACTAACACTCACTCACACACACCCACTAACACTCACTCACACACACACTAACACACACACACACTAACACTCACACACACTAACACTAACACACACTCACACACTAACACTCACACCCTTACACTTACACTTACACATGTTTTTTTTTTTTATTTAATCCCCCCAGCCTCCTTACCTTTTGGAGTGCTGAGGGGATTCCCTGGGGTCCAGTGGTGCTGCTGGGCTCCTGGGGGGGGCGGTCACCCGGCAGGCTGGCTGGTCCTGCGGGCGTGCGAGGGAGCACTCTCCCCTGAGTGCTTCCTCTTCAGCTCCCTCGCGCGCCGCGTACTGATACCGGCGCCAGAAGATGACGTCATCTTCCGGCTCCGGTATCAGTGCGGTGCGCGAGGGAGCTGAAGAGGAAGCAGTCAGGGGAGAGTGCTCCCTCGTGCACCATCCGGCCGCGGGTGTAAGCAGGGCCAGCCTCGGGGGGCCCGGAGGTGGCCGGCTCCTGGGCCCCCCAGGAGAAGAGGCTGGCCCAGAGCGTACATACCGGGTCGCAGGGGCGGCCGGGCCCCCTGGTGGGCCGGGCCCGGTCGCAGCCGCGACCCCTGCGACCCTGGTATGTACGCCACTGAGTGGTATGGACATCAGTGCGCTATGTTTAACGTGGTAGTTTTGGGTATAGCTTCCTGGGTGAGGGGCCCCATACGGAATAATGCACTCAGTCAATTCCTCTTCGTGAGGCCGACTTCGTTCTTGAGCCAGGTGGTGCTGGTGGGAACTGCTTCCAGGTAGCCCAAAGAGTCTGCTTGCAGGATCTCAGTATGGGTGGCAGTGTGTGGATAAAAGCGTGCCCCAGAGCAGTCCCCTGTACCTTAAGGAGGTTGTAGCGAGGCAGGGAACGTCCCAGGCGCTTCATAGTGCTGTTCTTGGCTCGTGATGCAAGTCCCTTTTTCCCTGCACGCATGCCACTTCCAGCCCGGGTCGCCCCCGTAGCCGGTGCCCTGACTCCTTTGATCTTCTTTCTTGTGAAGCAATCGCATGTTCGTGGAGTCTTCTGGCGTCGACATGCTACTTGGACATGTGGCTGGCTGGCTGTGTGAGCGTAGCTCCACGTGGGCTCTCAGCCCAGGTGAGGAACTGTGAGCTGGAGCGGCTGCAGGAGTTGACCGTCGGTGGGATGGGAAGGCAGGTTTGAGTTGGTGCCCTGCTCGGGTGAGTGAGGGAGCTGGGCAGCTGTGCGGATGCTTGATGGGAGTAGGTGAGTGATGCTCGCTTTGTAGGTGTGGGTGGCCATGGTGAGGCAGGTTGATGTAGCTTACCCACCAGCTTCCTCCAGAATGCCTCAAAGTGGTTATCAATTCGTGCGAGGATATCTTGTGAGGTGTCGCTGGGGTTGTCGGCACATGTTGTGCCCGCCATCTTAGGAAGGTCTCCATTTGCTGTCATTGGCGGTATCCCCCTTCTCATCATGCCCGGGGTCGCCATCCTAGGGTGGACCGGGATCACCCCCGCTGGTCCAAGGGGGGGATAACAGGGCTTGCTTGTGCGGTAAGCAGCTTCAGGGTGCCTCCAGGACAGGGGAGCGGCCGCCTCCCCCGCCCTATGCATACCAGGCCGCAATGTCGGTCGTGATTTCATCTGGCCCCAATCGAGTTGCATAAGATCCCATCGTGTGCCCTCCAGTGTGGGTGGCAAGTGGGTGTCTGGAAATGCTGTGTGTGTCGCTTGAGTGAGCTGAGTTTTGCTTGTTTTGTCAAGATTTTGTGGGAGCTCGTGGAAAACACGACTCTCTGCCATGATGGTCAGGCCCCGCCCCCTGTTTTGTTCATTTTAGGATGTTGAGTGGGGATTTTTGGGTTAACTATTGGTCTACATTTCTTAAGAAATCAAAACACAAATTAGCTTGTGTAAAAATGTTGCTAGGATTATTACAATAATTGACAAGGCATAATGGCATTTTATAAGAACGTAGGGCAAAATAGATTACACTGATCATTTCGACTCCTTCTACATAACATTTTATCCCAAGACATATCAACAGACTGAAAAGCGGTTTTAAATCATAGAATGTATTTAATTATCACCTAAGGGCTGATAGAAATCCAAGGTCTATAATAATAAGACTTCCTATTGTACTATTTTCCTCTAAACGAACAATTTCAATAATTTCTGTAGCGTGTATTTTACATAACCATTATTGTTTATGAGATATTTTATTGTGTTCTACAGTAAAGTCATTAAAATATTGGTCAATGTTAAAAAAAAAAAAAGTTTCTTAAAACAACTTCAAACACACTCTGTAAAACATATAATCAGGTTCGTACTAAAAAACACAACAAGGATTCAGAGAGAGAAAAAAAAAAGCAAATTGGCATTGCAAATTTTCATCCTGTCCATGTTCTTTCTTTGAATAGAAGATTAATGGAACACTATATCTTTATTAATACATATATGTATACCTAATGCCATAGTGCTCTAGTCACTGTTTAAGTGATTGCCCCCACTTCAAGAGTTTTAACACATGTGCTTTTCTTCCTCATAGCACGAGTCTCCACCAGGAAGCAATATCTCTTTGGCTGAGATCATTGAGATAATGTATTGAGCCAATCCAATGTTTTCTTGTGCAGCAAATTCTGTGCTAATTAGTTGGTCTGTTTGGGACCATCTGATTGAAATAATGGAGTTAACTCCACTATGACAATCCAGTATGACAGCCCCATGGGCAGGTTACCCCTGCAAAGAAAACATTGTCTTTCCTGTAGAACAGCACTTGTTTCCACCTGCAAGGTTAAAATGGGGGGCACACGCACATTGCACCCATACCACTTCATTGCAACAAATTGGTCTGGGTGTCTTGTGGGGATATTTATGGGGTCGATAAATATTAAAATAATATTTTCATAAAAATTATCAAAAATTAATGTAATACTTTTTATTATATAAAAATGTTAAATTGAAAATTACCCACTGTTTAATTCTCTTAGATCCCAGAGAACGTTCATTATGAGGATTTTTATTCCACACAGTAAATCACAATTCTTAATGAAAATATAATTTATTGTGACAATAATAATAATAATAATAATAATAATAATAATAATAATAATAATAATATGCGTGACAATCAGTGAATATCTAGTATAACATAGGTATACAAAGTATGACAATGGTTTAAACACAATACAGCGGCTAAAAAGTAATCAACTGTCAAGACTTAGCAAGATTTATGAGAGGGTGCTGCACAAACACAGAGAGCAAAACTTCACAAGACACAGAATTCCACAGAACACACAGCACAGCAAGAAGGCATAAAAGCTTGGCTAACAGTAACCATTTCAAAGTTGGCTAGAATCCTCCTAGGGATATAATATCCTATTCTCATGCAATTTTCAATTAAAATAATGTTCATATCAGACGAATAATCATTCCTGGAACCATCCAATAAGAAAGATCTACCAGATTTTACACTAGCCGAATTTTAATTGTATTGGAGGTGTGCATGTAATAGAAAAGTGGTGTTGTTTAGAAAGTAATAGGTGTCCAGGAAATTGTTTCTTAAGTTGTTTCAAGAGAGTTTGAATGAGTTTGAAGAGAGTTTGAATGTCAGATTTGAGTGTCAGTCCCAGAGTGTCTCCTTAATGTGTGTCCTCAATCTGTCCTGGATCTCTGTCTTGAATGTCTGTCCTAAATCTCCTTTGTTCTTACTTTTTAAAAGGCCAAACTTTCTGCAAGTCATTAGTTGATTGGCCAGTAGGGAACTGTAGGTGTGTCCACCTTTATCTAGTATTATCTAGTTTTTGGTCAGTAGATGGCGCAATTACATCACCAAAATTTCTTGTCCTGGAAAGGGTTAACTCATTTTGATGATGATTCTTCCGTCATTTTGGCTTATCTATAATGACTGTATAACTCAAATTTGCTGTCAGATTAAAAGGATTTTCCTAGTCTTTGTGGAGGCGATTTCGACCGTAATTTAAAATTGACACCTCCTAACCTTAATTTCACCCTATTTCTTACAATGGGGTCTTGTAAGATTTAGAAAGTAAAATGAGTTACTACGTGTTGTCTATCACTGGTGTCTGGCCTTCTGTGAAGCTGTGAGACATTATTTTGCTATTCCATCAACATTTATTAAATAATATGATATTTCTTTGTGAATATTTATCCATGAATGGTCTATATTATTAACACAATACTGATTATATGTAATTAATATAATAGTAAAATAAGTGTATAGTGTATAGGGGTATATATAATAATTATGTATACATTTGTCCCTCTGGGTTGTATTCCATCCCCATCCTTGCTGTGAGACTTATTGCCTTGTTTACATAACGCATTCCTTAGCTCAGACTGAATGGCTGGAGTTACAGAAAGCAAGAAATGATGTGTCTTTCTTAGCCTGAAGATACCAAAATGGAGTCAGCTTTGTTTTAAGTGTGATTGGCCGTAGACACTTTTAATTTCTATTTTAGCACAAAATGTCTGCCGATATAAATATACTGACAGTCTATAGTTTTCCATTTAATCTTGATATTGTCTCTGGCTTAGAAAGCAGTATCTATAACTCTTCCAGAGATAACTTTTCTTTTTACTGGCCCTTTTGATCAGTTTACTGGTCCATATAGCTACATACCTCCTCAGTTGAGTTATTGGTCAAGATGAATGCCTAATTCTCCTTACTATAGCACTGGGCTTGTTTATAGTGTAGATATAAAAGAGTCCATAGCCAAGAAAAACCTGGTCAGATGTGTCTAGAAATCTAGTAATTGTATATCAACTAAACAACATCTCAATAAAGAAGAAAGGGGAAAAAATGGAATAGGTAGAGAAATGGGAGTAAAAAAAATAAATAAAAATGAGACAGCGCTAGGTAACTAAAAAGCAGCAACCTATTAAAAGGGGATCCCTCAAACCCTTTAGAGCTAGATAAGTAAAAAATAATAAAAAGGCTGCGCTTACGATAAAAGCAGACACAGTGTAAAGTCCAAAGGGAGGAAAAAGTCCAACTGGTGTGTCCTTACAGGAGGTCTTTGCTGGTGGTGTCCTCTACCAATGTAGTAGTTCCTCTCATATGAAAGACAAAAGGGAAGAGATGGACAACCAATAGTGTAGTTTGCACAATACTGATGTGGATAGAAATAATAATAATAGTTGAGAACTCACATTTACCAGAGCTACTGTCCTAGCTCTGGAATAAAGCGCATACAGCGGTATAATCCCCGCTTATGGGATTTAAATGGGTTCCTCTCTGTGTTCTTGGTGTCCAATTAAACCAAGAGCAGACCGACTGCTCTGTGTAGACAGCTTTGGTGGATTGATCCCCACCTAGGATTTCTTTAAAATGCAGGAAACTTCCAGGGTTTTTATCAAGGTGTAATAAAACCAATAAAGATTAAAAAGCCAGGGTAAAATAATTAAGTTTCTATAAAAAAGATATTTTGGCACAAACAAATGTCCAAAAAATACTTTAATATATTATAAAAACACAAATATAAATATCCATAACGCGTTTCGTCAGAGACTTTTTCAAATGGATTAACAGAAATTACCTGGCTAATAGATGTTATATAGGAGCATAACTGGTTTAAATTTGGCGCCAAAAATTGGTCTGACCAATCAGAAATAAGAACATATTAAAAAGCTTTAAAACGTGTGTTTAAAATAATCATATGTAGTTTATAATAGTATAACTTATTCCTGATATTTCTGAAGAAAAACGAGGGCAGGAAAGTATAGATTTAATCCTTTAAAGATAGTCATGTGACAAGGTACTTCCGCATTTTCGGAAGTTTTAGCCGCAATGTCTTATGGGAGTTGTAGTTAAATAAAAAAAAAAAATTTTTTTTTTTTTTTTTTTTTTTTTTTCCCCCAAAACGGAAGTTAAACCGAACTGACTCATGGGAAATGTAGTTATAATCCCAGAGTCAGTGAAAACTGGCCAATAATAATTGCTTAAGGGAGTTAAACACTGCAGTTAAAAACTGGATGAATGATAAGAGATATTAAAGGAAATAGGGACTAAAATAATTAATTGGATAAAAACAAATAGTTTTTAAAATAAGAGCAAGTTATTTTGCAGTAAAATGGAAGTTAGGAAACAGCTTAAAATTATAAGTCTATATGGAAAACATTAAGAACATATACATTTAAAGGTACAGGCATAGTTAAACATACAAAATCATAAAAAGTTGTGTAAATCAAAATCTGCATTAAGACCATGGGGTATAAGAGTCTGAAGATTATACACCCATTCCATCTCTGTTTTTCCAAGCAGCTTTTTTATATCACCTCCACGCCAGGAGGTGGAACATTTTTTTATACCAATGCATTTTAGTAGGCGTGGGTCTTTATTGTGCATAATGAAATGTTTGGATACTGTATGATTTAAGTATCCATTTTTTATATTCCTGCAATGTTCGCTCAGTCTTATCTTCAGGCACCTTGTGGTCATCCCCACATATTGGAGGCCACATGGGCACTCAAGCAGGTAAATCACATTTTTTGTGTTGCAGCAAATAAAATCATAAATACTATACACTTTTTTTGTCCGATTCGACATAAAATTTGTGACTTTGGATGGAATAAAATTATCTGTAGTTTTACACACAATGCATTGTTTACATTTATAGAAACCTTTCGTCTGGGGAAAAAAGGATAGATTTCTGGGAGGAGATTTTTTAGTAAAATTTGTAGTTAAAATAGATTTAAAATTAGGTGCTCCTCTGAAAACAATATTTGGATGATTGGGTATGATGGGATTAAGTATTTCATCGTGTTTCAGTATATGCCAGTGTTTTCTTATTATTTTTTTGACATCATTATTTTTGTTATTAAAATTAAAAATAATTGGGAGTGCTATTGGTTCGATATTTTCTTTATTTTTGTACGTCAGAAGTTCTTTTCGTTCTTTTTGTTTAACTGTATTAATTGTAGTATTTAGATCTGACTCTAAATATTTTTTTTCCATAAATTTACTTTTTAAAAAATCTGCTTGCTCATTAAAATCAGTGAGTTCAGAACAGTTTCTACGAAGGCGTAAAAACTGACTTTTAGGGGCACTCTCGAGAGTGCCCCTAAAAGTCAGTTTTTACGCCTTCGTAGAAACTGTTCTGAACTCACTGATTTTAATGAGCAAGCAGATTTTTTAAAAAGTAAATTTATGGAAAAAAAATATTTAGAGTCAGATCTAAATACTACAATTAATACAGTTAAACAAAAAGAACGAAAAGAACTTCTGACGTACAAAAATAAAGAAAATATCGAACCAATAGCACTCCCAATTATTTTTAATTTTAATAACAAAAATAATGATGTCAAAAAAATAATAAGAAAACACTGGCATATACTGAAACACGATGAAATACTTAATCCCATCATACCCAATCATCCAAATATTGTTTTCAGAGGAGCACCTAATTTTAAATCTATTTTAACTACAAATTTTACTAAAAAATCTCCTCCCAGAAATCTATCCTTTTTTCCCCAGACGAAAGGTTTCTATAAATGTAAACAATGCATTGTGTGTAAAACTACAGATAATTTTATTCCATCCAAAGTCACAAATTTTATGTCGAATCGGACAAAAAAAGTGTATAGTATTTATGATTTTATTTGCTGCAACACAAAAAATGTGATTTACCTGCTTGAGTGCCCATGTGGCCTCCAATATGTGGGGATGACCACAAGGTGCCTGAAGATAAGACTGAGCGAACATTGCAGGAATATAAAAAATGGATACTTAAATCATACAGTATCCAAACATTTCATTATGCACAATAAAGACCCACGCCTACTAAAATGCATTGGTATAAAAAAATGTTCCACCTCCTGGCGTGGAGGTGATATAAAAAAGCTGCTTGGAAAAACAGAGATGGAATGGGTGTATAATCTTCAGACTCTTATACCCCATGGTCTTAATGCAGATTTTGATTTACACAACTTTTTATGATTTTGTATGTTTAACTATGCCTGTACCTTTAAATGTATATGTTCTTAATGTTTTCCATATAGACTTATAATTTTAAGCTGTTTCCTAACTTCCATTTTACTGCAAAATAACTTGCTCTTATTTTAAAAACTATTTGTTTTTATCCAATTAATTATTTTAGTCCCTATTTCCTTTAATATCTCTTATCATTCATCCAGTTTTTAACTGCAGTGTTTAACTCCCTTAAGCAATTATTATTGGCCAGTTTTCACTGACTCTGGGATTATAACTACATTTCCCATGAGTCAGTTCGGTTTAACTTCCGTTTTGGGGGAAAAAAAAAAAAAAAAAAAAAAAAAAAAAAAAATTTTTTTTTTTTTATTTAACTACAACTCCCATAAGACATTGCGGCTAAAACTTCCGAAAATGCGGAAGTACCTTGTCACATGACTATCTTTAAAGGATTAAATCTATACTTTCCTGCCCTCGTTTTTCTTCAGAAATATCAGGAATAAGTTATACTATTATAAACTACATATGATTATTTTAAACACACGTTTTAAAGCTTTTTAATATGTTCTTATTTCTGATTGGTCAGACCAATTTTTGGCGCCAAATTTAAACCAGTTATGCTCCTATATAACATCTATTAGCCAGGTAATTTCTGTTAATCCATTTGAAAAAGTCTCTGACGAAACGCGTTATGGATATTTATATTTGTGTTTTTATAATATATTAAAGTATTTTTTGGACATTTGTTTGTGCCAAAATATCTTTTTTATAGAAACTTAATTATTTTACCCTGGCTTTTTAATCTTTATTGGTTTTATTACACCTTGATAAAAACCCTGGAAGTTTCCTGCATTTTAAAGAAATCCTAGGTGGGGATCAATCCACCAAAGCTGTCTACACAGAGCAGTCGGTCTGCTCTTGGTTTAATTGGACACCAAGAACACAGAGAGGAACCCATTTAAATCCCATAAGCGGGGATTATACCGCTGTATGCGCTTTATTCCAGAGCTAGGACAGTAGCTCTGGTAAATGTGAGTTCTCAACTATTATTATTATTTCTATCCACATCAGTATTGTGCAAACTACACTATTGGTTGTCCATCTCTTCCCTTTTGTCTTTCATATGAGAGGAACTACTACATTGGTAGAGGACACCACCAGCAAAGACCTCCTGTAAGGACACACCAGTTGGACTTTTTCCTCCCTTTGGACTTTACACTGTGTCTGCTTTTATCGTAAGCGCAGCCTTTTTATTATTTTTTACTTAGAGAAATGGGAGTAAATCAAGTGCAAGTTTACGGGATGTCCAATTGTTGGCTGCAAGGCTAAGAGATTGAGGGCAGAAGAGATCCAGTCAAGGTGCAGAAGGATTTGTCACACAGCAGACACAATTTATCCATACTTTTTGTTGGAATGTCACAAAGTTTGCATATGTCCAGTCAGATATGCATAAATGTACCAAGTGCCTCATTACACTTATTGTTTGCTTATTTAAGCTGTTTAAGAAAACCCTAGGATCTTTTCCTTTGTTTCATTCTCAATATTTTCCGTTCTTGGGATCTGTGCTTTAAATACATGTTTCTGTAATTTCTCGATATTCATATCCAATATAATTGATAACTCATTTTTTCTTAAATCCTTATTCGTTGTTTGGACATTTAATAACAATACTCATCCCTGAGAAACACCACCAATAAGTGATCTATATGAAGATAGATGATCAGCATTCACCAACACATTCTCGTTATACTAGTTCTGTAAATAAAATTCAAGGCTGGTGAGATAGCTCATCAGTAGAATCTGTTTAACCCTTTGGTCGCAGGTTCAAATCCTGGCAAGGTTGACTCAGCTCTTCATCCTTTCATGGTAGATACAATGAGTAACATTAAATTGAGTAATGGTAACAACCCCTGGATGTCGGGCTAAGGTTACATCCCCAGGACATACTTGAAAACCAGAGTAATCTGAATGTACCCAGGGCCGGACTAGGGAAAAAAATTCGTCCCGGGCATTTTTTATTCACAGCGGCCCACTGAAAGGGGGGCGGGGCCAGAGTTTTGTCATCCCCAATGACAAGCACGCCCCATCTCAAAGTGAGCATGTTGGTTCAATGCTCTTCCAGGGCATGAGAAAAGGGCCCTGTATTTGTTCTGCACAGCGCAAGCAAATTTAATAACATGCTTGCGTTGTGTTTGCTTGAAACTTGTCTCAGGGGTTTCCATAATTGGGATACTCACGGTATCCCATTTATGGAGACACTATGTGTTTGCTTAAATGGAATCTAGTGTGTGCATAGGGTATCCAGAGTGTGTATGTCAGAAATGTAGTGTGTGTGTAGGTGGTGCAGCGTCTGTGTGTAGGGGATCTAGTGTGTGTTAAGGGGTGCGTATAGGAGATCTAGTGAGTGTGTGTGAGTGGTGCAGCGTGTTTGGGGGCTGCTGGTTGTGTGAGGGGTGTAGTGTGCATTTGTGAGGAGTATAGTGTGTGTGGGAAGGTGCTGGGTGTGTGGGAGGGTGCAGTATGTGTGTGTGAGGGCGCTGTGTGTGTGGGCGCTGTGTGTGGGTGCTATGTGTTAGGGTGCTGTGCGAAGGTGATGTGTGTGTGTTAGGGTGCTGTGTGAGGGCTCTGTGTGTGTTAGGGTGCTGTGTGAGTGTTAGGGTGCTGTGTGAGCGTTAGGGTGCTGTGTGAGCGTTAGGGTGCTGTGTGAGTATGTTAGGGTGCTGTGTGAGTGTTAGAGTGCTGTGTGAGCTAGGGTGCTGTGTGAGCTAGAGTGCTGTGTGAGCGTTAGGGTGCTGTGTGAGTATGTTAGGGTGCTGTGTGAGTATGTTAGGGTGCTGTGTGAATATGGTAGGGTGCTGTGTGAGTATGTTAGGGTGCTGTGTGAGTATTTTAGGGTGCTGTGTGAGTGTTAGGGTGCTGTGTGAGTATGTTAGGGTGCTGGGTAAGTATGTTAGGGTGCTGTGTGAGTGTTAGGGTGCTGTGTGAGTATGTTAGGGTGCTGTGTGAGTGTTAGGGTGCTGTGTGAGTATGTAAGGGTGCTGGGTGAGTTTGTTAGGGTGCTGTGTGAGTGTTAGGGTGCTGGGTGAGTATGTCAGGGTGCTGGGTGAGTATGTTAGGGTGCTGGGTGAGTGTTAGGGTGCTGGGTGAGGGTGGTGTGTGTGTTTGCAAGGGTTGTGTATTGGGGAGGCAGGTAAATGCCAATATTTAGTTTTTTTTATTATTATAAAAATAAATAGATTATACCCCCCCCTTCCCTTCTTACCTGTAGCCTTGAAGGGGGGGGGGGGTGTGCTGACATCCATCCCTGGTGGTCTTCGTGGTAAGTGAACTCTAGCCTGTGGGGCTGGAGTTCACTCTCGCGAGACCCGGCCGGTTGCCATGGCAACGGCCCAGATCTTGCAAGAGAAACCCGGCGGAGCTGCAAGTTAGAGCTCCGCCGGGTCCTCTCTCCAGGCTTGCTATCTCCCTCCCGCCGGCAGCCGCATTTGACAGCATGTGGGCCGGTGAGGGAGATCTTTGATCTCCCCACCGGCCCTACATGCAACACAGCGGGGCCGGCGCTCGTATAGTGCCAGCCCTGCATAGACCGGCTGGATCTCCCCAGCCTCGGCCCGTGGCCATCGCGGCCCACTGGGCATTTGCCCGGTTTGCCCGATTGCCAGTCCGGGCCTGAATGTACCTTTCCTGGTTAAATACTTTGCTATTATTATTATCCAACCAATGTCACATGTAAACTCATTGCATGTTCTGATACAGCCCTGGCAGTTGGATATAATTGTTATTGTACAGTGAACTGCATATATTACCCAGTCACTCCTATAGGTGACTATGCACCCAATTTTATCATATTGCTAAGTGTATAGTTATATACAAACACATTGTATTTGCTTCTATGGCAATCCAAAATTAGCTCTAAACTTTGAAATTAGAAATGCTTAGCAAGCGAGCAATGTAATGCCACTGCAGGTCCTGTCTGCAATCTGATAGTTTTCTTACATTAACTTATTAGAGATTTTAAATATTGACTTTAATTAACTTTTTTCCCTGAGGATGTCCACTACTCATGTTCAAAAAACAAAAACAAAAAAAAACCCATAAAATACTAGAGAACTGTTTACTTTGGTTGTGAATAACCTATGTATGTAGTTATAAATGTTTTACTGTATTAAAAGAATAAAGGTACAATAAATACATTTGCTTGTAAAACATAAGAAGTCTACACACTTTATTTTTTTTAACAATTTTCTTCCACTTGCAAATCTACTGCTCCTGACTTGGAGATAAACAGAAAGCCATGAAGTTATGGTGGAAGGACAATAAGTGGTGTAAATGAGTGGGCACAGATCCACACCATTTTTGTATTTAAAGAAACCATTTTGAACAAGTGACCCATATCACGTTGCTCACCTAAGCATTTGAGCTTCTTAAAGGACCACTATTGGCATCCAGACCACTTCAGCTCAATGAAGTGGTCTGGATGTCAGGTCCCTCTAGTTTTAACCCTGCAGCTGAAAACATAGCAGTTTCAGAGAAACTGCTATGTTTCACTGAGGGTTAATCCAGCCTCTAGTGGCTGTCTCACTGACAGCCGCTAGAGGCGCTTCCGCGATTCTCACTGTGAAAATCACAGTGAGAAGAGGCTGGACGTCCATTGAGAAATGCTTTCATATGGGCTGTTTGAATGCGTGAGCGGCTCTTGCCAGGCATGCGCATTCGGACCTGACATCGGCAGGGGGAGGAGAGGTTACCAGCACAGAGGGAGCCCGGCGCTGGAGAAAGGTAAGTGGCTAAAGGGGTTTTAACCCTTAGTTTTAGGGGGTTTTAACCTTTAGCCCAGCAGGAGGGGGCCCTGAGGGTGGGGGACACCTAATCACCCTATAGTGCCAGGAAAACTAGTTTGTTTTCCTGGCACTATATTGCTCCTTTAAGTATGGAACAAGAAATGCGGAACTCAATTATATTGAATAAAATGACTTGACTCTAAAATCTCACGCCGGGTGGATATTATGTTCTCTATTAAACTATTAAAGAACGATCAGGTGCATGAACACATTAAGCCCTTTTAATCTTTCCTGTAACTTATTATTAGTGCAAAAACATAATATTAGAACTCTTTATAATATAGTGCTTTATTTATACAAATGTCAAGCCACTCAAGGATGAATCTTTAGTTACTGTAATATATATTTACTTAATTAAAAGGTTTGTTTGTTAATTATGATTATTATAGAATTTTCCTATGGTTTTCCATTACAACCCATGGTGCTAAATGTAACTATAGGGTTTTTAAGTCATTCAAACCACTGAGCCAAGAGTGTCCAAACCAGCTTTGTTAATTACTGGGGATTTTACTTTTTTTACACAGTGAAGGCTGCTCTAAACGCCGCAGGACGTAAATATACGCCCGACGTTTTTTTTTAACTTACCCGGTCGCCGGTGGTCCCACGCCGGCGATCGCGGTTGGGGGGACTCCCAGGGAGCCCCCCCGCGGCAGATCTTCCTCCTCCGGTCCCTCCCGGTCATGTGAGAGTGAGGTCCTTGCGAGGACCTCACAATCACATGGCCGGTATAGCTGGCTCAGGCATTGCCAGCAGCGGGACCAACTGTAATGACAGTTGGTCCCCCTGCTGGCTGAAAATCAAATTAAATAATGTTAAAAGTGTAAAAAATATATATATATATATATACTTAGATCATATATATATATTATATATATATATGATCTAAGTATATATATACACATATACACACATACACATACACCGTCTAGGTGTATTTTAATATTAATATATATATAATTATATATATATATTAATATCAAATTACACGTAGACTGATACTGATTAAATATATATATAATTATTGTTATATATATATTTATAAATAATATAAAAAATATGTAAATACGTAAAAAAATTAAATAAAAATTTTATTTATTTATTTCATATTAAATTATGTTTCATAGCTAAATATTTGATATTTATTTGATATTGATATTTAATGAAAGCCCTGTTTCCCCTGAATAAAATGATATATAATAAGGGGGGGTGCATTTAATATGAAAGAGGTGAATTACGGTTTGACAGACATATAGCGCAAATGCCAGGTTTTGTTTACAACTTGTACATTTGGCTGCGGTGTTAAGGGGTTAAAGACGGCCCTGAACACGCCTTGGGCTCTCATGACCCTGACGCGGTTTACTGGATGTCCTTCCTTGCACCACTTCTGGTAGGTGCTAACCACACTACATACCAGCAAACACCACAAACGACTTGACATTTTAGGAATGCTCTGACCCAGTCATCTATCCATTACTATTTACCATTACTCAGATCTTTTCTCTTGTCCGTTTTTCCTGCTTCCAACACATGACATTTAAGAACTAACTGTTCACTTGCTGCTTAACATATCCCACCCCTTGACAGGTGCCATTGTAACAATATAATCAATGTTATTCACTTCACATGTCAGTGGTTTTATTGATGTGTGGGATCTGTGTATTTCTACTATTGGTATGAGAGTGCGGTTCTAGGAAGAGGGTGTGTTTTTTTTAAGACTATACTATCCTACATTCTTTTTTATTCTTTTTCTTCAGATTGTTGAATGCACCCATCCTTTTTTTCAATAGTATTATGCTCTCCCAGTCCCGTGTGGTGTTCACCAAGGTTCCATTCTCGGCCCCCTACTATTTACATTATTTATAAATGAATTGCCTAATGTCTGCAAATCCGAGCTACCGCAGCATGAGGCTGTGCTCCAAGACCAGTTTACAGAGGTAGAAAAGTGGATTGCAAATAACAAACTCTTCCTAAACACTGACAAAACTGTCACAATGATCTTTGGAACTGTACCTATATTACACAAATTACACAATTCCCACCTATCCGTCAAAACTAATTCAAATAGCACATTGACCGCAGTCCACTCTTTCAAATACTTGGGTATGTTGTTAGACGCCAATCTATCTTTTGGCCTCCACAGAGAAAAACTTGCATCTACACTTTATCCAAAACTAGGTGCCCTGTACAGAAACAAATCCTACCTAAGCCCTACAGTAAAGGAAAAGATTGTACAGCAAATTCTCATGCCAATCATTGATTATGGGGATGTAGTATATGCACCTGCACCGCAATCCTGCATTAATAAACTCAATACATTGTATAACTCGTTCTGCCTATATTGTGCTACAATGTAATTACAGGACCCACCATTGTGACATGCTAAAATAACGAAACTGGCTGTCGCTGGAATCCAGCCGCACCCTTCATCTTTACAGCCTTGTGTTTAAAAACTTTTCTGGGAAGCTCCCACCCTACCTGAGCTTAATGTTCTCCTCTGCTGTTACCACCTTCTATAACCACCGATCCAGTACCAGCACTTTATTTAGTCTACCTCAATATGAAAAGAAAACAGCACAATCCTCCTTCTCCTACAGAGCGCCGCAATTGTGGAACGACCTCCCGCACACTTTAAAATCTTCCCCAAGCCTAAAGTCCTTTAAGAGATCCCTCTCTACATACCTTTAAAACAGAATGCACCTGTCATGGTTGATTCTATATTTCCTATCTGTTCTAAGTTAAATTTTGTATATATTGTGTATTAATATTGTTTTTGTATTTTATTGTACCCTAATGTGTCAATGCAATGTTTTGTGGACCCAGGACATACTTGAAAACGAGAGAAATCTCAATGTATCCATCCTGGTAAAATATTTTATAAATAAATAAATAAATAAATAAAGTTTTAAGGAATCAAATGAATTAATTGCATTTGGTGTATGTTCTTATCGCAACATTAATGTTTGGTACCATGCAAGTGCCAGCACTTATATTTTCTTATACTGAGTTAAAATGAAGCATATTTTTAGATGTTTTTTTCTAAATAGCTTTTCTTGACCGTTGGTCTGTTTACTAAACAACAACAGATGCGGCGAGTTAACAACAAAAAATATTTCACAATTTAAATTCCAGTTTACAAAATGCTTTCTTGAATCTCAGATTATTCATCTCACCTGACACAGAACCATATTTAATGCTCGGTATTACTAATGGATAATAATGAGTTAAACAAAGGCCTAATATAAAATAAGTCTTTCTTGTCAATAAAACAAACAAACAAAACAACAGCAGGAATCTTTAGCTATCATTAGATATCTGTACATATAAGGGTGAGTCCTTGCCACAAGTGATATTAACAAAAAAACGTGCATTTTCAGATCCCGTCCCATTAACTTTGCAGAGTGGTGCTCTTAAGCAGATACATTTTGAATGATTTGACTGATTTTTTCCCCTATTTTTCAACCTACAGTATGCAAATTGAAAACTTGAGCACACAATGTTCTGCAGTTTCTTGTTCAATAAAGCCGAGAAAATAAATTGGATGTTATAATGGATAGAGAAACCGACGCAGTATTTGTTCGCTTTCTAAAAAAAAATGTTTAACCATATTTCAGTATTTTCCATATTCTTGTGAATGGCATATTAATGATTATTTTGTTTCTAAACAGCAAAGCTGACCTCTGTGAAAACTAAAAATGTTGCATAAGAAAATGCTTGTATTTTGTGTGCCAGACTTGCTTTGGGGTTACACATGTGGCGCTTTTTCTTGGCCTTTGTCAAAATGTAACAGGGATTATTGCTGCCCTCTCTTCTTAGCACCCTGCTTTGGCAAAGAACAATGCTTATTGGTGAGGAAAAATAAAGCAGAAATAACATGTTGTGCATGAGCTAATACAAACACGCTGATTATTTTTGTTCCTTTTAATATAAAAAAAAATAAGTTTTAATAATAGGTATTGCATGCTTTAGTACATTTAGGGTATTTTAAAATAAAAAATAAAGATGATCACGTACATAATTTAGATGCACACATGTTGGCAAGATAGTTTGGTGGTTAATACCAGAGCTACATTATGTCATGGTTGTGAGTCAGAAAATGGATTCCTTTGAGTTGGGTGAATTCTAACATCCCTGCCCCCAACACTTACCTAAAATTTGGAAACAAAAGCACATCTTTTCTGATTAAATGCCTTGGGCTGTTTTAAGTGCTAGGTAACACAGTGTACTTCTCAGTCTGTTTACTTGTCACCAGAGTACATTGCCATCTTCCAACGCAAGCTAATATCAGCCTACTCTTCCAGGAATCTGGTGTCCTTAAAGTCCTCTTTATATTTGCCAAATACCACATCAATCCAAAATGCCCAGCATTGCTTTGTTATTTAAACACCTCAGTAATATGTACTGTATGCAGTTTAGATTTCCATGTTGTGTTCAATTACTTCAATAGACTGTGTGGGCTTTTTAAGGCCAACTGGCAGCTGCAAAACACATTTAATGACCATTTTCTATTTGCACGCCTCAACTGATGAATAAGGTTTAAACTGTTGCCACAGGTAGCTGATTGATTACAGACGTGGTCAATGGGGAGCGAGGGTAGGTGCACTATGGGTACCTCACATTGGAAACCATATATGCACAAGCAGCAGCCCCTCTAATAGAGAATACGCTGGGGATACAGCTATGTTTACAGCAGAAAGGGTTAATCCTAGATGGACCTGGCACCCAGACCACTTCATTAAGCTGAAGTGTAGCAAATAATGGTGTAGAATTAATGTCACCAAGAAAAGCGCTAAGTATGGTTGCACTCACAAGATAGTCAAAGACTGCAGGCATATAGGTCATTAAAGATGGAAAACTATAAAGATGTATACTGGACCTTAGAGTGGCCGGGCTAACGTCACACAAACAAAGAATGGTCAGGGATGAGCCGCGGTCGAGGGAAGGGGAAAACAGGTAAGCGGAAGTCAAGCCGAGTACAAGGATAGGAGAGAGAAGCAAGGTCAGGATACAAGCCAAGTCAATAACCGAAAAACCAATCACAAGAAACGCACTGAGGGAACAGACAAGCTGAAACCACGACAGGGCAATGACTCACTGTAAGTGAGTACATTTTATACCCTGCCTCTTTAATTGATGTCCACGCCCCCAAAACGTCCTGGTTTGACTTTTTCGGCGGGCCGTGATGTCATTGACGTCATGACGTCGGCAGAATTGCGTCGCGTCATAAAAGGGGGCGGGTCTATTGTGGCCGGCGTCTAAAGTGCCGAAATTGCTGGAGGAGAAGGAGGCCTGTGTGACAGGTACCATGACAGACATGACCTGTGCTTCATAAAACCGTGCTGATTTTTGCTGATAACCATGTTCTTCTCAAGGAATTTTTGAATATTATCCCTTAATAACCTTTCAAATATTTTCCCAGCCACAGAAGTTAAGCTCACAGGTCTATAATTTCCAGGCAAGGATTTTGAACCCTTTTTGAATATAGGAACCACATCTGCCTTCCTCCAATCCTCCGGAACACTTCCTGAAAGAAAAGAATCTTGAAAGATTAAAAACAGAGGTTCACTTATTTCTACACTTAGTTCCTTAAGTACTCATGGATGGATACCATCAGTCCCTGGAGCTTTGTTTATATTAACTTTCTTTAGTTTCTGCAGCACCTTGTCTTGAGTTAACCAATTACAATTATTCTGCAAGTTTTTAGTAGCAATTATTTGCACATTTATTGCCATGGGTTCTTCCTTAATATATACAGAGGAGAAATTGTTATTTAAAATTCCTGCCTTTTCCTGGTCTTCATTAACTAACACCCCCGTTTCAGTTTTTAGTGTACCTACACTTTCATTTTTTTTTTTTTTTTGAATTTATGTACTTAAAAAATGCTTTGGGGTTGGTTGGCTCTCTTTAGCTATCATTTTTTTCATGTTGAAGTTTAGAAAATCTAATTGCCTTTTAGCACGCATTATTTGCTTCCTTATATCTTTTATAAGATGCATCTGATTTGTCCGGACTTTTTTTGCGATGTTGTACATTTGCGACCAGGCATCTTTTTGACACTTTTGTGGTGTTTGTGTTTAGCTGTAATTTTCCGCTCTCTCATTTACTGTTCCCATACAAATTATATATTGTTTTTTTCAGGACAAAAGGGGCTTTCTTTACATACCCTTATTTATATAATCTCATGTAATTTAATTTTAAAAAAATGAAAAAATATGATGAAAAATTGAAAAAAATACACGTTTTTTGAATTTTATGTGAAAAATCTTTTACTCATCTACAAAAGCGAATGAAAAAAACTGCTAAATAGATTCAAAATGTTGTCCTGAGTTCAAAAATACCCAGTGTTTATATGCTTTTTGCTATTTTTTTTGCATGTTATAGGGCTATAAGTACAAGTAGGATATTGCGGTTTCAAAACATACATTTTTAAAATGTATCAATAGTGACATTGTAACACTATTATCTGTCATAAATTGCTAAATAACACCCCACATGTACATATTTTTTTAAAAGTAGACAACCCAGGGTATTCAATATGGGGTATGTCCAGACTTTTTTAGTAGCCACTTAGTCGCAAACACTGGCCAAAGTTAGCATTCATATTTGTTTGTGTGTGAAAAAAGTAAAAAACTAAATTGAACGCTAATTTTGGCCAGTGTTTGTGACTAAGTGGTTACTAAAAAAGACTGGACATACCCCATTTGCAATACCTTGGGTTGTCTTCTTTTGCAAATGGTATGCCATCATGGGGGTAATTCTCATTCCTGGGCTACCATACGCTCTCAAAGGCAACGTAACCAACCTGGCCATTTTCAATGTAAAAATATTTGACCCATATATTTGACCCTGTAACTTTCAAAAACGCTATAAAACCTGTACATGGGGGGTCCTGTTCTACTCAGGAGACTTTGCTGAACACAAATATTAGTGTTTAAAAACTGGAAAATGTATCACAACAATTATATCATCAGTAAAAGTGCTGTTTGTGTGTGAAAAATGCAAAAAAAGTAACTTTCACTGACAATATCATCGCTGTGATATGTTTTACTGTTTTGAATCACTAATATTTGTGTTCAGCGAAGTCTCCCGAGTAAAACAGTACCCCCCATGTACAGGTTTTAGAGTGTCGTAGAATGTTACAGGGTAAAATATATGATAGCAAATTAAATTCTCTGGACTTTCGGCCTGGGTTGGCAGGCAGGTCCCTTAAATTGCAATCAATAAAATAACTTAATTATGTAAAAATATTACATAAATACGCACGTAGAATTTAAATATATATGCATATTTATATATTTGAAGTCTACGTGTATATTTATATAATTATTTATGTAATTTTGTATATGGACATATGAATAGTTTGCATTCTTTTTATTTATTTATATATACATAGATATATATACAATTTCATTCTAAGTGTATTTTGATATAAATATATATATATATTAATATCAAAATACAGTTAGAATAAAATTTCGTATAGATATATAATTTTTTTTAATTTTATTATTATTTTTAATTTTTTAAAATTTAAATTATTTATTATTCGTATTTTATAATAATATATATATACACTATATATAGTTATTATATATATTATATATATACGTGTGTAAATTAATTATAAGTGTATTTTTATATTAATATATGTACATATTAATATAAAAATACACTTAGCATGACATTATATATATGATATATAGACATATATTATATAGGTATAATATATGTCTATATATCATATATAATAATATTTTTTTTTTTATTAACTATAACTTTAAATTTTTTTTTTATTTTACACTGATTTTACAGTTGCAGGGAGACTGCCTGTCAGCACAGACAGTCCCCCTGCAGGCAGAGACTAGGACACCTATTGTGACCATGTGGTCGCCCTGTTGGGCGATCACATGGCCACAGGGGTCCTAAACCGCCATGGGGAGACTGTCTGGGCTGCAGGCAGTCTCCCCACACCGGGAGCACCGCCGATCGCCGCCGGGGGAACGACGGCGATCGGGTAAGTACATTGGACGGTTAGGACGGTTCAGGACCGTCACCGGTCGGCAACGCAAAAATGCCGATGACGGTCCTGAACCGTCCTCCGTCCTTAAGGGGTTAAATGCCCTTTTCTTATTTTTAATCTCTTGTTTTACTTTTCTACTAAGCCACATTGGTTTTAATTTGTTTCTTTTATATTTATTTGGCAATGGTACATACTGAGAAATACTGAGAAATGTACCTTTCTAATATTTGTTGGAAGATGTTGGACATTTAACCTCAGTGTTCTTTTCACAAAAGAGTTTATGCCAGTCAATATATTGTAAAGCTGCCCTTAACTTATTGAAATTGGCCTTTTTAAAATTATATGTTTTAGTTTACCCCATGTGCTTTAGTTTTTTTGAGTTTATTTCAAAGGACACTATATTGTGATCACTATTTCCCAAGTGCTCACCTACTTGAATGTTGGTCAAAAGATCAACGTTGTTTGTTAAAACCAGGTCCAGACAAGCGACCATTCTAGTTGGTGCTTTTACAAGTTGTGACATGAAGGTGTCATTTAACAAGTTTAAAAACCTAATTCCCTTTGCTGAGCTACTAGTCCCTCTGTCCCAATTTATGTCTGGGTAATTAAAATCTCCAATAATTAAAGTGTTACCCAGATTTGCAGCTTTCTCAATTTGCTCAAACAGCTGTTGTTCCACTTTCAAAACAAATAAATAAATAAATAAAATATATGAATAAAAACAAATCCAATAAAAGTTCATGTACTGAAGGGGTATCTCATTCATTTAACCCTTTCCCACTGTGGTGAGCACTTGTGTTATTTACATATATATATAAATCTGAAGTGGTCTGGGTGCCTATAGTGGTCCTTTAACATAACTATCTAGCAGGAATACAGAAAGCCAATGGAAGAACAGAGAGACGTATTCTTATGTTGCTCATAACCAGCTGGTAACCAATTAAAAGAACACTTCTGGCACCATAACCACTACAGTGCACTCTAGTGGTTATGGTGCCAGAAGTGCCCTGGTGACCACTTTGTAGGTATTCAAAATATTTTAGAACAGTTTGACTTCTCACCTGGGGTCTGCTGGGTGCTACCATTAACTTTTCTGAGGTATTGATGGAGAGAAGCAGCACATCGTGGAACCGAGGAAATACGTCAAACCATTCTACTACTTACAATGGGGGGGGGGGGGAGTGGTGCCATATTTATTTTAATTGTGCAGGAAGGTACAACACTGTGTCACGACGCCACAACAGCGTACATTAGCATATGCATACAAGGTTAGGTAGTGGCATGAGATTCTTGCACTTTTTTAACATATGTATTTGAGCTTAGCGTTATGAGTAGGGCCAGGCAAATGCCCGGTGGGCCGCGATGGCCGTGGGGCCGAGGCCGGCAGGGGAGATCACAGGATCGATCTCCCCTGCCAGCCCCTGCAGGGCCAGCGCTACCCGAGCGCCGGCCCTGCTCTGTGCCTCCATGGGCTGGTGGGGAGATCAAAGATCTCCCTCACCGGCCCAGAGACACTGACAGGCGGCCGCCGGCAGGAGAGGGTGTGAGGGAGGGAGGCAGGCGAGAGGACCGACGGAGCTCTAGCCAGCAGCTCCGCCGGGTCATCTTGTGAGGTCTGAGCGTTGCCGCGGTAACCGCGGCAACGCTCAGATCTCGCGAGAGTGAACTATAGCCTTCAGGCTAAAGTTCACTCTCACCACTGGACCACCAGGGAAGGAAGCTGCACGGCACCCCCCAGCCCCAGGCAGAACGGATCCCCCTCTCCCCACAGGCAGAACAGCTCCCCCCCCTCCTTCCAGGCTAAAAGGTAAGAAGGGAGGAGGGGGGATATCATTTTTTTTTTTTTTTATTAATAAAAAATATATATTTAAATGTAAATGAAATATACATTCACACTCACACACACAGCACACAGACACACACAGCACCCTCAAACACACACAGCGCCCTCAGACACACACAGCACCCAGACACACACAGCACCCAGACACACACAGCACCCCCAGACACACACAGCACCCAGACACACTGCACCCAGACACACACAGCACCCAGACACACACAGCACCCTCAGACACACACAGCACCCCCAGACACACACACAGGACCCTCACACACACACACAGCACCCTCACACACACACAGCACCCCCAGACACACACAGCACCCTCAGACACACACAGCACCCTCAGACACACACAGCACCCTCAGACACACACAGCACCCAGACACACACAGCACCCAGACACACACAGCACCCCCAGACACACACAGCACCCAGACACACACAGCACCCAGACACACACAGCACCCAGACACACACAGCACCCTCAGACACACACAGCACCCTCACACACACACAGCACCCCCAGACACACACAGCACCCTCAGACACACACAGCACCCTCAGACACACACAGCACCCTCAGACACACACAGCACCCAAACACACACAGCACCCTCAGACACACACACAGCACCCTCAGACACACACAGCACTCAAACACACACACAGCACCCTCAGACACACACAGCACCCAGACACACACAGCACCCTCAGACACACACAGCACCCAGACACACACACAGCACCCCCAGACACACACAGCACCCTCACACACACACAGCACCCTCACACACACACAGCACCCCCAGACACACACAGCACCCCCAGACACACACAGCACCCAAACACACACAGCACCCTCAGACACACACAGCACCCTCAGACACACACAGCACCCTCAGACACACACATCACCCAGACACACACACAGCACCCAGACACACACACAGCACCCCCAGACACACACTACGTCACCTATACACACACACTTCAACCCATATGCACACACTCGCTACATCCCCTATAACACTATGCTCCCTATACACACACTCTCTACAGCCCCTAGCCACACATATTACAACACAAACACAAATGAAATTGACCTATTTACACAATACCACACCACACTCTACACGCACGCAATCCCACAAGCAGGCTCCATACACATGCACCATACACTTTCCTGGCCCTTTTGTCCTCTGGTATCCCACTTGTGGAGACACCAGAGACAATTTAAAAGCAAACTCAGCGCAAGCATGTTATTAAATTTGCTTGCGCTGCGCAGAACAAATTCAGGGCCTTTTTCTAATGCCAGAGCTCTTCAGCGGGGCTCTGCGCATTGAACTAACATGCTCACTTTGAGAGGGGCTGTGCTTGTCATTAGTGATGACAAAACACACCCTCTCTGGCCCCGCCCCCTTCTTATGGGGCCGCTCTGATTGAAAAATGCCCGGGCCTAATTTTTTTCCCAGTCCGGCCCTGAGTAGGGCTTTACATTGATAAGTACGTCTTTATATTACATGCTTGTATTACAGGATAACAACATTGTTCAAGATTATTTCGGTACAGGCTCTTATGTATAGCTACATGTGTGGCTCTTCTGTGGTGTGATCTGGGCTATAACACTATTATCTGAGTGGTTTGCTGGTTTGTAATAGATATGAGTATAGATGGCTGCTGTGTTCTAGTGGGAACCGTTTGAGTGGGCCTGTGTAGCATTGCCATTCAGATTATCTCCTGGGTTGCCCCCGCATAGTGTGGTGTGCCGTCCGCCTCAGATAGATAATTACAGCTATTCTTGGTTTTAACTTATTGTGGCGGTATAACATGCCCCAATGTCTAGTAATAAGACGCTAGTTGCCCTGGCTAAGTATATGCTACAGCACCAGAGTACCACATCATCAATGACATTTATAGTACAACAGATGGAATCATAACTTGGACGGTGAGTCTGAGGCTGTGGTCAGCTGGCCCCACTGGTCGGTGAGGTGGACTGTGCATACTAGATCCCAAGGGGGAACAAAAATTAAAAAAAAAAAAGTTTTATAACGTGGGCAATCAGCGCCTCCTTTAGTGGGTCTAATTCGAGTCAGAGCATTAAGGGTAGTCGACAGGTCCATTTCTTCTGGCGTCTGATCCGGGTCGGCAGGTAGGTAGTTTCAGCCAATGCCTCTGGTGGGCCACTGCATGCAGTTCTTTTCCAGGCCATAGTTGGGGTATACAAGATGAATGGGACCCCCTTGGGCTCCGTGTCTTGTCGACATTCTTCCCCTCCAAACCCGGCCCCCAGTCCATGCGGCATGAAGGTAGATTCTTGGTAGGTTCGGGGAGCTCCGTTTGGCACTGGAGCTTGGGCTATGTGCCTCCCGGCGGTGCTGTTTAAGTCTACTTTTGGAAGGGGGTTTCTGGGGGGGGGCTCCGTGAGCTGACTTACCCCCTGGAGCTGACCGCTCGGGTCGTGTTCTTTTGCGGTGCCTGGATGCGAAGCCGTTCTTCCTCTGTGGGATCGGCACGTGCCGCTGGTCTGCCGGGGGCGAGGGGTGGTGCGAGTTTGCTCTCCACTGCCTCACCTCGATCCTTCACCAGAATTCCTCTAATATCTTGTCTAGTTTCATGAGTGTCGATTCTGTCGAGCCTCGTAGTAAGGATAGAGGCCTGGCGTCCGCCATATTGGGTAGTTTGAGGTGGAGAGGTTCGAGTTGTAGCTTGCTCGTTTGCGGGACCACTGGTACCTCCATATGTGGAGTGATAAGGCCGGGATGACCCCCACCGGCAGGGGGGGAGCAGCTCTCTGAGCTGTGACTGCTTGTTCCTGCAGGGGATCGAGCAAGGAGAGCGGCCGCCTCTCTCACACTTTCACCCCCAGGTAGGCCGCAATAGTTTTGCGGGCTTACTTTGCTTGGTTTGCGTCCGTGGAGCTCTGGATTGAGGCACAGCGTTGTTGTAGGCTGTTTCCAGCTCTCAGATGTCGATTGTTTTGATTAAAGAGGTTGCTTTTGGGGCTATTTCTGAGATTCCCGGTCGGAGCTCACTCTGCTTGCGACCGTTCAGGTTGGCAGTCAGGCCCCGCCCCCCTTTTTTGTCCCTTTTTAAAGGAAAAAATGTAAAAGTTTAATATTTCCAAATCACTCTGTAACTGGAGCTCTACCATATCATTTCCAGCACAATTACCTGCAACTGTTTGACAAGTGACATTTTCTCCAGGGTTTTTACAACTAAAATATATTGCAGAGAAAAAGTGTATGATTTCTCTGTGAAAGCGCACGGCTCAGAACTTGCAGGTTATGAGTTAGACACATTGATGGTACACACAAACATTACAGGTGAATTCACTGTGGAAGTACATAAGCACATACTGTGGTGTTCCGAGCCCCGGTAACAAGGCTACATACCATTTGTCCAGATGCACCCAAACAATGTTTGGATTGGTTGGATCCTTCTGTGTGGTCATTGTGTGGTTGGTGTCTTCAGATATTAGAAATAAATTCCTCTACCTGACTCAATTTACAATTTTCCCAAGTGGTTAAATAAATCTTGATGAACTGGTTTGCCACTATGATGCTAGCAGTAACACATTTGGATGGTGTCTATGCAATGATAACATCCATTGACTGATGGACTAATTGTGCAAAAGAAAATACAACGATCAATGAAATCTAAATAGGACCTATTTTGATGCAAATACAGATTTTCAGGCTTTTACATATGCTCAGATTTCTTCTTTTAATTTCGTTCCCCAGAATGAATGTGACACCATTGGCACCATTTTGGTTTCCCCAAGAAGCCCAAGGAATTTTACTTCCTCTTCCTTTTCATAAAAAATGGATGGCATATTGGAAGAAATTTTTTTCCTTGATTCCCAGGAGGATATACTTGGTCCATTACAGAAACTGCTCCGATCATGTGTGTGATATGTACGCATGCTTTGCGCTGCCTCTGAGTGTGTTTGAATGCAATAACCGAATAAAACGCTGCTATTTCTAGCAGATGGTCTCTTAGAAATATCTAATAAGCAGAGCATAGCATTTGACTGCACCTGCACAGTAGCCTTCCATTGCTTTCTTTTTGGTATCAATGATCTTTGCCGTGAAGACATGACCAGCCGCAGGACCAGCACTTTGACATGGGAGAAAAGGTAAGTAAGCTACTTTTTCATGCACGTGGTGGTAAAGGGGGCATGAACTAAATAGCTTGGGGACACTATAGTGTTAGGAAAATACATTTGTATTCCTAACGCTATAGTATTTCTTTAAAATGAGGTATAAAATGTACATCTATATTTATCATACACTCCCTGTGGATATATAGCACACATGCATTCTTTTTCTTATTATGCTTAAGATATTTTTTTAAGTGCTATATTTTATATAGATGTAAATATAGTACAGAAAATATTTTCCTGAAAACTAATGCTACATTCATTAGGCCCCCATACATAGCTAATGAAAGAAAACAGCACGATCACTTTGTAGAAGACTAGGACTTTAATTCATTTCCATAGACTCTGCTTTATTTTTACCAAATCCCTGAATAAATCCACTCTCTTGAAAAACCTTCGATCAATCGAATCTATAAACTGTGTGTTCACTTTTAAAAGACAATAAAAAAAATATATCAAATAACATTTCTATTGGGTTTATTGGGTTCTATTCTAGAACACTTACTGGTTCATTCTCGTATTGCCATCATTTTCAATTGGAGTTACTCATATGCCAGAAACCGCTGTTCAGCTGAGGTTTATGAGATATGCAGTTCAGCACTTGACAGAAGTTCCGTTCATCACAAAGTGGGCATAGAATACCAGCTACAGATCATCTGCTTTCAGCATTCAGATCACTGATCTAGTCACTCTTTGGTGAATTGAGCAATTGGTAGCTACAGGTAGGGCATATACTTATAACAAAGTATTTCGTTAACTCACATTACCACAGGTAAGTGCAGAAATTAGGCAAAAAACTGCTAATTGGAAAAGTCCTCAGCTATAGTAACAGCTTGACTATATAAGTCTGCATTTTGCTTAGATTTTAAATTAGTCAATACAACGTTTATTATACAATTGATTAAGCTGTGGAAAAACAGTGACACGCATTTTGGGAGGCATTTTCTTTGGCTTACTACTCTTGCTTTATAATAAAGTTTAAATAGGGCCGTCTTTAACACGGGCAAATGGGATTGCTTCCCCGGGCCCAGTTACTACTGGGGGGCTTCAGAGCAGCTGCCCCTTGGGCCCCGCTACCTGCGATTAATTTGAACAGCCCCATGGATCTGGCAGTGCGGCTGCACTGGGCCGCACCGGCAGCACCCTAAGGAGACCCACCGGGTACATTGTTAATGAACAGAAACAAAAACCAAAGTGGCCTAACAGGTTTAAAGACAGTCACCAAAATTATCTTGTTTTCTACTAGTTTATTACAGTAAATTGAACTTAACACTATAGTGACCAGAACTAACTTGACACAATAGTCACCAGAACAACTACAGCTTAATGTAGTTGTTCTGGTGAGTACAATAGATCTCTTCAGGCATTTTCATGTAAACACTGCCTTTTCAGAGAAAATGCAGTGTTTACATTGCCCCTAGGGACACCTCCAAGTGACCACTCCTCAGATGGTCACTGGGGGGGCTTCCTGGCTTAGGGCTGCCCATGGGAAAGCATTGGATTGGGTCAAAATTGTCAATTCTGATTTTGTCACCAAGGGGGCGAAGCTAGCGCTGGCGGACCCGCGCGGTGCTGGAAATAAGGTGAGTTTTAATTTCTTTTAAGGAGGCTGAGGGGGGCAGGACACCTAAATGGCGGGTTTAGCACTATAGGGTCAGGAATACATGGTTGTGTTCCTGACCCTATAGAGATCCTTTAATGACATTTTTAAAAGTGATATATGTTGATTCTTTTAAAAAAGTTCACATTTTGATTTGATCAAAGAGCCATATTGGGCCTGACCAAATGCTGTCCAACCACAACATCAGCATTATATTGAACAAACACAGCTGAAGGCAAGTTCATCAAACTTGATTACTCAGGGCATGTATAGGGTCTAATGCTATCTAATATTATTTTGAGGTTGTGGATAGTGATGTCGCGAACATAAAATTTTCGGTTCGCGAACGGCGAACGCGAATTTCCGCAAATGTTCTCGAACCGGGCGAACCGCCATAGACTTCAATAGGCAGGCGAATTTTAAAACCCACAGGGACTCTTTCTGGCAACAATAGTGATGGAAAAGTTGATTCAAGGGGACTAACACCTGGACTGTGGCATGCCAGAGGGGGATCCATGGCAAAACTCCCATGGAAAATTACATAGTTGATGCATGTCCTCCTTCCCGGCCACCACCCCTGAGCGGTGCGTGGGGGCCCTAGATAAGAATGGTGGGGGGGACCTACCGTCCTCCCCCCCGGCCCCACCCCTGAGCGGTGGGTGGGGGCCCTAAAAAAACAATAAGGGGGGGAACCTACTGTCCCCCCCGGCCCCCACCCCTGAGCGGTGGGTGGGGGCCCTAAATAAAGATTGGGGGGGACCTACTGTCCTCCCCCCGGCCCCCACCCCTGAGCGGTGGGTGGGGGCCCTAGATAAGAATGGTGGGGGGACCTACCCTCCTCCCCCCCGGCCCCCACCCCTGAGCGGTGGGTGGGGGCCCTAAAAAAACAATAAGTGGGAGGACCTACTGTCCCCCCCTGGCCCCCACCCCTGAAGGGTGGGTGGGAGCCCTAAAAAAGCAATAAGAGGGGGGACCTACTGTTCTCTTCCCCTGGCCCCCACCCCTGAGCGGTGGGTGGGGGCCCTAAATAAAGAGAGGGGGGGACCTACTCTCCTCCCCCCAGCCCCCATCCCTGAGCAGTGGGACCTAGATAAGAATGGTGGGGGGGGGGGACCTACCGTCCTCCCCCCCAGCCCCCACCCCAGAGCGGTGGGTGGGGGCCCTAAAAAAACAATAAGGGGGGACCTACTGTCCGCCCTCCCTGGCCCCCACCCTTGAGCGGTGGGTGGGGGCCCTAAATAAAGAGAGGGGTGGACCTACTGTCCTCCCCCGGCCCCCACCCCTGAGCAGTGGGTGGGGGCCCTAGATAAGAATGGTGGGGGGGGACCTACCGTCCTCCCCCCCGGCCCCCACCCCTGAGCGGCGGGTGGGGGCCCTAAATGAAAATCCCCCCCCCAATCAAGGTGACTAGGGGTCTCAAGCCCCTAGTCACCCCCCCCCCCCACCCAAATCAAACTATCCCCTAACTACCCCCCTCACCCTAAAAATAGTGAGGGGGTAATAAAATAACTAACCTGTAAAAAAAAAATGAAACTTTCCATTTGACGTCTCCTTTTTCTAAAATCTTCATTTTCAGCCCCAAAAAAGGCCAAATAAAAAGCCATCATACCCGCCGAACTTAAAATAAAATAAAAAACCCGAGCGCAAAAAAGAACCTGCCGAAAAAGAAAAAACCAGAGGGCAAAAAAATAATCCATCTTCACCCATGGAGGGCTCCGCGCGGACTGAGCTACGCAGGGTGGGGGAAGGCTTATAAAACCTTCCCCCGCCCTGCAATTAGGCTAAGAACACTCTGATTGGTGGGTTTAAGCCAATCAGAGTGCTCTTTGTCATTTTACACAGCGTGGGAAAGTTCTTTGGAATTTTCCCACGCTGTGTAAAATGACACAGAGCACTGTGATTGGATGGCTTGAAAACCATCCAATCACGGTGCTCTGTGTCATTTTACACAGCGTGGGAAAGTTCTTTGGAATTTTCCCACGCTGTGTAAAATGACATAGAGCACTGTGATTAGATGGATTTCAAGCCATCCAATCACAGTGCTCTGTGTCATTTTACACAGCGTGGGAAAATTCCAAAGAACTTTCCCACACTGTGTAAAATGACACAGAGCACTGTGATTGGATGGTTTTCAAGATATCCAATCACAGTGTTCTGTGTCATTTTACACAGCTTGGGAAAATTCCAAAGAACTTTCCCACGCTGTGTAAAATGACAAAGAGCACTCTGATTGGCTTAAACCCACCAAACAGAGTGTTCTTAGCCTAATTGCAGGGCGGGGGAAGGCTTTATAAGCCTTCCCCTGCCCTGTGTAGCTCAGTCTGCGCGGAGCCCTCCATGGGTGAAGATGGATTATTTTTTTGCGCTCTGGTTTTTGATTTTATTTTAAGTTTGACGGGTATTATGGCTTTTTATTTGGCCTTTTTTGGGGCTGAAAAATGAAGATTTTAGAAAAAAGAAGACGTCAAATGGTAAGTTTAATTTTTTTTTACAGGTTAGTTATTTTATTCCCCCCTCACTATTTTTAGGGTGAGGGGGGTAGGTAGGGGATAGTTTGATTTGGGTGGGGGGGGGGGTTGACTAGGGGCTTGGGACCCCTAGTCACCTTGATTGGGGGGTTTCATTTAGGGCCCCCACCCACCGCTCAGGGGTGGGGGCCGGGGGGGACACGCTAGGTCCCCCCCACCATTCTTATCTAGGGCCCCCACCCACTGCTCAGGGGTAGGTCCCCCCCTATCTTTATTTAGGGACCCCACCCACCGCTCAGGAGTGGGGCCAGGGGGGGGGGACAGTAGGTCCCCCCCTTATTGTCTTTTTAGGGCCCCCACCCACCGCTCAGGGGTGGGTCCCGGGGGGAGGACGGTAGGTCCCCCCCACCATTCTTATCTAGGGCCCCCACCCACTGCTCCGAAAACTTATTAACTTTGATTGGGTGTGTATGGCCCTTTAAGAACCGTCTGGAGACATATTGGGACTTTGCTGAACAATACCCCTTTAAGACTATGTCCCCAGACCTGTAAAATAATTTGCCCCTGGCTCTCTCCCACTTGGTTCAGTAAATAGGGCTTACTGAACCAAGTATTACACAGGCGGACCACCCAGAAGTTAAAGTGTGCAGGCAATTTACCTCCCAGGCTGTGAGGTTACTGCAGGTTAATTGCACGTGGCGGCGGCCATCTTTGTTCAGTCGAATGCGGTCAGCGGTGTATGCTAAAGATTCTGTGGAACTGAAATCGGCTACACATTTTACCGAACACCGCTGACCCTTACCTTCTCCTACACTTCGTTTTTCAGCTCCAGAGACTCGAAATGGGACTTAGTCGTTTTTCCGCATGAAATTGACCGACCGCACAGCCCAAATCTATGGAACTGTTTTGGGCAGGAAATTGTGCTTGCGGTCGGTCATAAAGGGACCTCCAGCTTACTTTTGATCCACTGGAGGGATTTGGCTGATTTTTGAAAGTGTTTATGTTTGAAGTGTGCTGAGTTCAAATATGTAATTTTTTGGAGATTGAATGTATAGTTTTAAAGTTACAGTGTATGTGTGAAAACTGTATTTTTACTGTATGCTATAATTATGTTATATGTTTATCTGAGGGGAGGAGACGTGGGGGTGGTACCATGTATGTGATTGGTTAATTTCATCCTCCCCCTGGGAGTGTCCTGTATGTACCTTTTTGTAATAAAAAGCAGGCTGGGTGTCCCAGTCCTCAGTTCTTCTTGACCCTTCAAAACGTAGCCTTGTCTCGTTATTGGAGGGAATTGCTGTATCACACTGGGGATTGCTATGCTCTGCATATTCCCCTGAGCTTAATCACTTAGCTCTTTTAAGAGCTTGTTCCGGATACGCTCTCCTGGAGGAGAGGTCTTCCCCACATGGTCCTGGAGGACAGAAGCCGATCCAGGGTGGAAGGAAGACGGCGCGGCTCCAGTTAAGCTACGGCGGTTGTGGAGCCTGCGGTGGTTGTGGTGTCGTCTGCAGTGCTTGGAGTCCTCTGAGAGCGCTAGGAGCATCCATCAACGGAGGGTACTCGGTCGGAGTACACGGAGCTCCGTTACAGCGCTGAAGGCTGCTCCTTTTCCAGGTGGGGCCGGCGCGGGTTCGGGTGCCTCAGTGTCAGCCGGACAGAAGAGGGGATTTTGTTGGTTCTTCAATGAGGGCCAATGTAAATGGGGGGAGTCGTGTGGGTTTAAACACGAATGTTCTGGTTGCGGTGGAATCCATGGAGTCAACAGATGCTTTAAGAGAGGGAGGTTTTGTTATTCCGTTCAAGGAAAAAGTACCAGGGTGTTTGTATGAGAACCTTGAGTCGGTCAGGGAGCACCTGGGGATGGTTAGGGAAAAATTGGTTAAGGAGATTCAACTGGGTAGGAAGCTCGTGTCGTTTACATCCCTGCTGTTGGCTGACTTGTGGGTATCTCCTTTGGAGTGGTCCCCAAGAAAGAGGAGGGCAAGTTCCAGCTGATACATCATTTGTCATTTGAATGATGTTATTAATGCAGCCCTGTCTTCTGTGTCATATGCATCATTCGACCAAGCGGTCAAATTGGTTCGGAAGGCAGGGCACGGGGTGCTGATGGCGAAAGCGGATGTGGAGGAGGCATTCCGATTGGGGTGTTTTTTCAAGGGGCATTATTTTGTGGATTTATGCTTGCCAATGGGCTGCTCTATTTCTTGTACTTTGAGAAGCACCTTCTTGGAGTGGGTAGTGTGGGTGGAAACTAGTGGGGGTTCCATAGTGCATTACCTTGACGATTTTTTGTGCGTGGACCTGCTGGTTCTGACTGTTGCGGCCAGACGTTAAGGGTTTTACAGTGGGTGGCTCAATCGTTCGGGGTTCCTGTGGCAGAGGATAAGATGGTAGGCCCTACCAATTGCCTTAGTTTTCTGGGGCTGGAAATTTACTCTGTGAATGGGGAATGTAGGTTGCCCATGGACAAACTGACCACACTTCATTAGCTGGTGGGGGCCGTCAAGGGTGCGAGGAAGGTGACCTTGCAGGGATTGCAGTCCCTGCTGGCCAGCCTCAATTTTGCATGTAGGGTGATTCCCATGGGGAGGGTTTTTTGCCGGTTGTTAGTTCGGGCGACGAGAGGGGTGCGGTCCCCGACTCACTATGTAAGAGTGACTGGAGCTATGAAGGCGGATTTGGAAGTATGGTAACCTGTTCTTGCAGGATTTCAATAGCCGAGTCTTCTTTCGGGATCCGGCTGCGTCATTGGAGAACATTGAGTTGTTCACGGATGCATCTGGGAGTATTGGGTTAGGTGCTTATCTGGCTGGTCAATGGTGTGCGGAGCAGTGGCCCGAGGCGTGGAAGTTGACACCCTGATTATAAACTTGGCATTTCTCAGGGTTTTTCCATTGGTGGTGGTGGTGGATTTGTGGGGGGAGGCTCTCACGAATAAGAAAGTGGTCTTTTACTCTGATAACATGGCAGTGGTTCAGGCGGTTAATGGTTTGTTGGCATCCTCGATAACGGTGGTGCAGTTACTTCAGCGTTTGGCTCTATTGTGTATGTCTTTTAACATTGTTTTTAGGGCGTGGCATGTACCCGGGTTTCTGAACATGGTTGCTGATTCTTTGTCTTGTTCACAGTGGGAATGTTTTCGGGAGGTGGCTCCGGATGCGCAGGATGTGGGACAGGCTTGTCCGGAGGAGATGTGGCAGTTCGGGACATCATGCTTGGGAGATTCATAAGAAGTTCTCTGGTGCCGGGCACATGGGCTTTCTACGTGAAGGTTTGGAATGAGTAGGATGAGATAGTGGAGCAGGCAGGAATAGCACTGCGGGTTGACTGGATGCTTTGTGCATCTTATGTTGCTTGTTTGTGCGGCTAGCATCACTGCCAGTGATAGACCGGCATCTGTCGCCTTGGCATTTTTGTTTAAATTAAACGGTTGGGAGGATGTTACCAATAATTGTTTAGTTCGGCAGGCATTACGTGGTTTTCCTTTGCTGTTTACAGAAGTTGGTAGGGGTACTGCCGATGGTATGTTCATCTCCATATGAGGTGGTGGTATTTTCAGTGGCCTTTGTTTGGGCGTTTTTCGGGGCTTTCAGGATTGGGGAATTGGTGAGTGGTAATCAGTCGGGAATGAGCGGGATTCAGTGCGAGGATGTTGTAGTCGGGTTAGATAAGGTGAAGATCCAATTGGGTTGCTACAAGACGAATGTTTTTGGAAGGGGTTGTTCAGTTGTACTCTTTTCTTTGCCGAGGTTGGGGGTCTGCCCTTTTTGTTTGTGCGGCCAGCTTTCTGGGAATCTGCCCTGGGGTCACAGGTTGCTTTTTGGTTCATGCTGATGGTTCGGCGTTGTCTCGGTTCCAGTTTTTTTCGGGTTAGGTTTGGACCAGATGCACTCTTTCCAGATAGGGGCAGTGACGGAGGCAGCACGCCTTGGTCTGTGGGAGGAGCTGATTAAATGAATCAGGAGGTGGGACTCTATTTGGTTCTGTTCGTACCTGAGGCCGCACAGGCTGGTGTAACATGGGTTTGGTTGGGGATGGTTGGATGTTGTTTTTGCTGTGTCACTCTCTCGTTTTCTTTTTAGGTTGAGTTGCCTGGTTGGTGGGACATTTGTATGTATATTGGGTGCAGAAGAGGGCCGCAGTTCGGAGACAAGGAGTGCAGCTGGGCTTTCCTCTGGAGCTGGTGTCATTGGTGTGGTTTGGTTTTCAGGGATTTGGTTGGCAAAGCGTCAGTGGGGAGATTAAAATTATGTTGTTTTTTTATTAGAAGGGTTGGTGGTGTGGCGTTGCGGCATAGGGAACTGGAGGGTATGCTGCCCGGGTATTTTAGGAGAGATGGGTTCTGTAACAGAGCCTCCTGTACACCGGTTGAGTACCTCCACAGATGGATGCTCCTAGTGCTTACTGAGGGCTCCAAGCACTTCTCCAGACACCAGAAGCACTGCAGACCCCACGAACCGCCGCAGCTTGGTTGGGATCTCGCTGTCTCCTACCCACCCTGGACTACGACGAGGCTCCAGGTTCTAGTGGGTAAACCTCTCTTCCTTTAGAGAGTGTAGCAGGAACAGCTCTTACACGAGCTAGTGATTATCCAAGGGAGTATGATGATCATAGCATTGCCTTGTAGTGATATAGCAGTTTTCCCCAATAAGAGACAGAACTCAGTATTGAGGGTAAAGTAAGAACTGAAGTTTAATGGAGGCACACTGCCTTTTATGCAGGTTTCGCAACAAGGATGGCACCCAGGTGGACCTTGTTGGGCACAGGGACACAAAGGGAATAAACCAATGAAAACAGTAATTAACTGTATGACACTCCCATAACAAACATATAATCATTCCCCTCTTAATTATCCCCAGGCAGAAAATACACACATTTTTATAAAATCCAATAAGTACCCCAAAACACAACATAGCCCCACAAATCTTACATCCCTGATAGCCCTGATCTGGGTGACCAACACTTCCAAAAATCACCCAGATCAGATCAGGGGTTCAGAAATTCTATGGAAGTTATAGTTTTGCCCAGGCAAACACAGTATTTCATGCCCAAAACAGTTCCATAGAATCACAGCTAAGTGCCGCTGGATGACCAACCGGGAACTGCAAAGTTTTCATGCCTGGGCCTGGAGCTGCAGCTCCATCAGCCCCTATGTTAATCCGGCCCTGGTCTAAGCTAATGAATGATATGGGGTGTTAAGCAGGGAATGAGGTGTGGATCACATAATGCATTATCCACTGTCTGGTGTATCAAAATGTACAAAAGACTAAGGGTCCCAAACTTTCTGTGTAAGATGAGATGCTGTAGCGGTTTGGGGATTTTGGTAGGAGCCAGCAAGAACACTTAAGGATTGGAATATTTTTCAGAGCAAGTAAATTAATAGCTAGACCATTTGCTACAAACAAAAGTCTGATGACACGATTGGGAAAACATAGAAAGTTTTTATGGAACCGCAATCTACAACATAGTTTGCAGTCTTCTAATGATAAAACAAAACAAGAAAGGTTAGGGCTGGCTCAATATAGGGAGTAATATGGGAGCACCATCCCCAAAGTAGACTTACAGAGCACTATGCAAAAAAATAAAAAAAATCCACTAATATCTTTCTGCTTCCAGTACCTGTATAGGCCCAGGGTTAAGGTGTCACATCCGGGGATTCACAAGTAGTAGCACCTATGACTGAATTAGTGGGGGGATTAATAGTGCATCTGTTATAACCATGACCTAAAAGAACCTATGTAGTAGCAGACGGTAGCCAGATACTGTGTATCTACTGAAGCAAGCATAATTCTGTGCTATTAAGCTACAAAATGTTAAAAAAAAATGACTGTATGAATAGTGATACACTGAGTTCCACCTAGATGGAACCTGATACCTATAGAACCAATTATCAACCTCATGTAATATTAATTTGTAGAGGATGAGTATCCTTCCTAATCGAATAAACCACCTATTACTCCCTACCTATCCCCATCCTTTTCAGTACAATATGGACCTATAGGGAGAAACAGAGCTAAAAATCTTGTTTGCTCAACATGAGCATGGGATATTGCAACAAGCTAGGCACAAGATAGGAAGGCAGAATCATTATGTTGGGAATAGTGCGTTCCCAAAATGGTGGTGTAACGTGCTAAGCACTAATATTTGTAGTTCACTGGAGTTGAGCAGTAGCATAGTTGATTCCGCCTTCCTTTCTCTCCTCCCTATTACTTTCTATAGTTCCTTTTAGGAAAAAAGGTAAAAATAATAATATTCTACCATAAAGGTCATACAACCAGTGTAGAATGAATAAAGAAGAAACAAATATACCACTTTGGGTCCCCAAATAGGAACAATGATAGGGACTCAATTACTGCTTGTGTGTAAAAAGCAAATCAAAACAATCCCTTTGTGCTCATTCAAATATGCTAAAACATTGGCTAGGTGCATCACATTTAATACCAGGTAGGCACGTTCTCGAAATTACTTGACAGAAAATGCTGCAGGCATGAAAGAGCACATGATTTTGAAAAGCAATTGACATTTGAAAAATAGTGAGCATTCGGTCAGATAACTGACAGTCTGACCCAAGGTGCATAAAGATGGCTGTCAGAAAAGTGTAAAAAAGAGTATACATTAATTAAAAAGGAAAAAAAATAACAAGATGGTATTATACAAAGTTTATATCAAGATATTAACACATTTTGATGTCAGTGTTCCTTTGACCTAGAAGTATTTTTTACACAAATGGAGTGATAGCTCTGATATTATATACTCGGACTATTTAGGGGATTTTTCTATATTATATTACTTAGTGAACAGAAGTAACATCAATTTACTCATAGCAGCCTTGATTTCTAGGTTGTCTTTTCTTTTTGTATTCATTATTTTTATATCAGAAACTCTATTTTCTCTTTATACTGTTTGTGATTGCATGGTAACACAATACACTATAAATTATTGCATGATTTGAAATATTTATTGCTAATTATTATTACATTAAAATAGTAGATAACGTACAATGTTATGAATGATTTTATTAAACATTTTATATGTATTTTGGTCATCTTATGTACTGTGAAAACTCCCTCATCTTTGTATACATAATATAAAAGTGAGAATAATATATAACCTACTTATTTACTATCTCTTGAGTGGGCACACAAGTCTTTATTCATTAAGCACCAAATTGTAATGAATTAAAAACCACATTGCAAAATGTAGGTAAACTTTAATACATTTGGTAGGTCTTGGCCTCATTAATATGACGTTTTTATTTTTCTGCATGCCTTTATAGTTTTTAGTTTTTCCTTTAACAAAAAAAAAGTAAATATTGAGCACACTGCTTCACTTGAAGCCTTTTTTCACACCCCCTCACTTCAGAAAAAAGACTTCCTTATCAAATGTATGTACATACCTCAACCATTGACAGCAATGAATGATCTGAACTAGAAACAACCGGCATTAAAAGCAGAGGACACCCAGTGAGACGTATAATAAGGTTTAAACTCATTTAAACTCATTTAATGCTGTTGGGTAAGACTGTGTGCATATATTTGATAAGTAAGATTTTCTAAAATGAGGAACGAGTCTAAAGAGATATGCTTATGGTACAGGATTCTGCAAAACTTTTTTTTTCAAAATTGATAAATATTTGAGCATGCAGCAAATATACAGCATATTAATGAGCCATTCAAGTTGTATTGACCCTTTAATGTGTTATATTTATATTTTTTTTTTGTACAAAATCATTTATCAGGTTGTGAATTCTCAGAATTGTCCACTAAGTTTATAAAGTCCCCTTCATTTCTGTATAATACAGATCAAATTATCTACAGTTAAATATTTTTTTTTTTTTCTAGATAGGTTTCCTTCCTGATAAACATTCTTACATAAAAGTTAAATAGCTGACAGCACTACAGTTTGTTATATGACATTGTGGTTTAATGATGTTTTACCCATTAACGATGTTAAGGCTTGCTATGCAGTCCTACAAAAGGAGGGGTTTAACGCCATTAGGCTGGCATAGCAGTGCTAGGTTTCTGTTCAGCATTCTGAAATTCGGGACTTCTGCAATTCGGCACTTCGACACTTTGGAACTTCGGCACTTCGGAACTTCGGCACTTTGGCACTTCGAAACTTCTGCACTTCAGCACTTCGGAACTTCCACACTTCGGAACTTCAGAAACTTTGGCATTTCGGCACTTCTACACTTTGGAACTTCTCTTGCAGCCACTTGGTAGATAACTCCCTAATTCCCACGGTATTAGGGAGTTATCTACCAAAAAGGCTGAAAGACCTAAATTAGTCTTTCAGCTAAAATTGCTAATACTAAGTAAGGATTACTTAGTATTAGTAAATTATGCCCCATCTCACTATAACGCGAGTAGGGGCATGTCTATTAAAATAAAAAAGGTCCCCCCGCTTCTTTTAAACTAAAGGGGGGGCCTATTGCCCCCCCCAGCCCCCACCCCTGAGCGGCGGGTGGGGGCCCTAAAGTAAAATAATAGGGGGGGACCTATTGTCTTCCCCCCAGGCCTCCACCCCTGAGTGGTGGGTGGGGGCCCTAAATTAGAATAAGGGGGGAGACCTATTGCCCCCACCCAGCCCCCACCCCTGAGCGGCGGGTGGGGGCCCTAAAGTAAAATAATGGGGGGGACCTAATGTCCTCCCCCCTGGCCCCCACCCCTGAGCGGTGGGTTGGGGCCCTAAATACTAATTAGGGGGGACCTAATGTCCTACCCCCTGGCCCCCACCCCTGAGCAGTTGGTAGGGGCCCTAAATTAGAATGAGAGGGGGGACCTAATGTCCTCCCCGCTGGCCCCCACCCCTGAGTGGTGGGTGGGGGCCCTAAATTAGAATGAGAATTAGAATTATTCTGATTTAAGGCCCCAACCCGCCGCTCAGGGGTGGGGGCTGGGGGGAGGACAAAAGGTTCCCCCCATTATTTTCTTTTAGGGCCCCCACCCACCGCTCATGGGTGGGGGCCGGGGGGAGGACAATAGCCCCCCCCCTTATTTTACTTTAGGGCCCCCACCCGCCACTCAGGGGTGGGGGCCAGGGGAGAGGACATTAGGTCCCCACCTCTCATTCTAATTTAGGGCCCCTACCCATTGCTCAGGGGTGGGGGCCGGGGGGAGGCCATTAGGTTCCCCCCCTCATTCTAATTTAGGGCCTCCACCCACTGCCCAGGGGTGGGGGCCAGGGGGAGGACATTAGGTCCCCCCCTTATTCTGATTTAAGGCCCCAACCCGCCGCTCAGGGGTGGGGGCTGGGGGGGAGGACAAAAGGCCCCTATTATGCCCCTACTCGCTATACCACGAATAGGGAGATGTCTATGGCTGCTCACTGTAAAAAAAAAAACACGTCCCCCTCCCAAGCCCCCACCCATGCCGCACGAGTGGGGGCTTCTAACCTGAAGGGGGGAACTATTGCCCCCCCCGGCCCACGCCTGAACAGCGGGTGGGTGCCCTAAAGTAAAATAAGGGGGGGGACCTATTGTCCTCCCCCCGGCCCCCACCCATGAGCGGTGGGTGGGGGCCCTAAAAGAAAATAATGGGCCCCCACCCACCATTATTTTCTTTTAGGGCCCCCACCCACCGCTCATGGGTGGGGGCCGGGGGGAGGACAATAGGTCCCCCCCTTATTTTACTTTAGGGCACCCACCCGCTGTTCAGGCGTGGGCCGGGGGGGGCAATAGTTCCCCCCTTCAGGTTAGAAGGGGTGGGGGCTTGGGAGGGGGACGTGTTTTTTTTTTTTTACAGTGAGCAGCCATAGACATCTCCCTATTCGTGGTATAGCGAGTAGGGGCATAATTTACTAATACTAAGTAATCTTTACTTAGTATTAGTAAATTTGGCTGAAAGACCAATTCAGATCTTTCAGCCTTTTAGTAGATAGCTCCCTAATACCATGAGAATTAGGGAGTTATCTACTTATTCATTCCTGTCATTACACTTACATTTTATATGAATGTATGTTACTTGATTGTTGTAAGTGTTGCAAATGCTTACAGCTGAATCCTGGCTATGTTTGTATACTTTTTATTTAAACTTGTCTACAGTGTAACATTCTTCTTCCACTGGGTAAGTATATTAGTACTTAGGCAATACTGTGCTTTGGAACTTCGGCACTTCGACACTTCAGAACTTCGGCACTTCGACACTTCAGAACTTCGGCAACTTCGGAACTTCGGCACTTCAGCAATTCGGCTATTCGGACATTCGGAAGTACCCAAATGCCCGAATTGCCCGATATTCGTCAGAATTCATATTCGGACCGAAACGAATTGCACATGTCTACATAGCACTCCTTAATGATTGAGCCCTACTTCCAGGCCTTCCTTGCTGCATCCAATCTAGTGAACTGCCTGACAACCGAGACAGGTCTACTGCAATAAATTCCACCCATCACCATCATGAGAGTGCGATGACGCTATATATATTAATATCAAAATACAATTAGGAATAATTTAAATTAAATTTTATATATATATATTCATTCTATTTTTGCATTATCTCAAAGACAACAAAGGTCCAGTAAACCAATCTGGTAAATTTCAATGTGTAAAAACTGAAATGGGAATGCTCTTTATTCGACCCTTAAACTTACCAAAACACAATGAAACCTGTACATTGGCGGCATCATTGTACTCATGGGACATCACAGCATACAAATTAGTTTATTTTATTGCAGTAAAATATAACAGTATTATGACATTCACAGATAAAATGACTTGCAGAACATGGAAAATAACATTTCTTAATTTATCATTTTTTTAAAATGTTATTCATATTAAATTGTGTTCCATATATAAATATTTGATGTGAAATAAAAAAGCCCTATTTCCCCTGAATCAAATGACATGTACAATGTGTACCATTAATTTGAAAGAGGTAAATTCCTGTTGAACAGATATATAGTAAAATCCTAGATTTTGTTTTGGTTTTGATCAGAACTTGTACATCTCCGTCCTTAAGGGGTTAAGCTGCTTATTTCTTGTTTATCTCATGTCAGGGGTTCCAGCTTAACAGTCTCTCATTCCATTCAGTCTTCCAAAAATGTTCCAGTTATTAATCAGATGTGCCATCCAGATGTTAGTGCTGCTATAATAGCTGCACAGTTGCTGTGAGTGGTGGCTTGTGGAAAATGAACTCATGTGGGTACATGGCTGTTTTATACACATCTCAGCTTTTACTTCTGTTTCTGAGACTCAAAATGTGTATAACAGCTAAACATTTATGTACTGTTATATCACAGCACATTGGTTAAAATTACAGTACTTGGTTAAGTCAGACAGTGATAATTTAGAAGTGATTCAGTTCCATTCAGAGACTAATGGGACAAAGTGTTGATGCATGTCATCTTATGTAGATGTGTTGTTTTTTTGGAAATTTACTTTACCTGAAAGTCTGATGGCATTGACAAGGAGTAGGATGTACGTTTTTATTTTTTATTTTGAGTAATTCAACTGCAATGTGCACATAGGGTCCAAGTGTGGATTACCTTTTTGACTTAGGGAGACCCGAAATAAATCCTGTTTATGAAGTAATGCATTCACTTAGGGAGTCCCTGAACTAAAAGGTAATCCAGACGTGGACGCCAGGCTCACTGTACCTAGAGCTGCACCTCACTGATGAGGCCCAAAGAAGGCTGATTGTCTGGGGTAGCAGTATATCTCGTGCAGAGAGAACTTGCCAACATTTTGGATCTGATTTGCTCTTTTAGGTTGGTTCAGTTTGATATGGAAATGGCACAAGTCAGCAAAAATAATTTTGAGACCTGAGTGGGGAATAATTAAAGTTCAAGCAATTGAGGTTTCCATGAGCTTTTGCCCATTCTAAGAGTTGTTACATTTTTAGTTTTTAATGCATTGCACCAATGTAACCTTCACCTTCAGTCCTGCCGTGGTCTTGTTTTTTTTATGATATCATTACCAGCATATAAGCATCAGAATGGAGTGACACCTGTCACCCTGTTCCTCTATTCCTCTACCAACTGAGAGACAGTCAGTTAATCACAGCAATAAGAGTGCATGCATCAAAGCTGCTGTGAAAGAGAGCAGGTGAACTTCCTGTAGGAGGGTTCTCCTGCCCTCTCCTGTCACTCAATCCTCAAAATAGATAATGATGCTGACTCTAACCTGAGAATAGACAAGTGTGGCATCGGCCGTGCTCTAATAATAGTTTTATTTTTATTAAATCTATATATTTTCTAGAAATTCTGCTAGTGCAATGAATAAATATTTTTCTGAACTATCATTTAAACTTGAGAGGTACACTTAAAAATGATTTGGTTTGATTAAATATATCATGGGAAGCAACTAAAAAGGAGCAATTACACAGTCTAAGTTTACGTCTAGTAACTAGCTAAGCCAGTGGCGGATCTAGTGGGGGGCAACGGGGAAATAGCCCAGTGCACGCATCACACATACACACACACAGCCCCCTTCCACACACACAAACTGTACCCCTCCACACACGCACACTGCTCCCCTCACACACACTGTATCCCTCACACACTCTGCACCACTCACACACACACTGCGTCCCTCCATACACCCCACACACACATTGCACCTCTCACATACATACGCATTGCACCCCCACACACACACACCTCACTCCTCACACACACTGCACCCCTCACACAAACACACACTTATTTTGGGAGGGCACCACGGTAATTCTGACACAATTACTACTACATAGAGCTGTAGTGGTTATCGTGCCTGGATTGTTCCTTTATATAACATACCAGTGCCCCTCCCGAGATTAGGTTCTGGATCCGCCCCTTATCTGAGCACAGGACATCAGAGGACAGTGGAGACTTGTCTATAGCATCCATTGGGACAGTACCACACTATTTTTCTTAAAAAAAAATAAAAAAAATCTGCTAGCAGTGGTCCAGGTCCAGGTCCAGGTCCAGTAAAATATTCTCCTAAGAAGCTTAGCTTGAAAATTAAAGAAGTAAACGTGCACGTTAGAAAAAGTAAAAGTGATGTCTATACCCCTGTACAAATTAGGTTCTGCAGGTCTCCCCCCCCGCTTTTTTTTTTTTTTAATAAATATGATTTTATTTAACATAATCTCTTTTTGTTAAAACCAGGTAATGGGAGCCCATCCCAGGGATGATCACTAGGTAGGGGTTTGGAGGCAAACAAAATGGAGAACATTTTAGCAAGCATATTGATACTGGGAAGATTGTATGTCTTTGAAGTTGTTGAGAACCAGGTAAGAAAAATATGCATTTGAGACTTTGCCATACCTCCAGTGGTGTCGAGGCAGTGGTGTTTTCTAGGCTCTAAACAGGATTTGTTTCTAAACAGAGCAAGTTTGGAATAAAGTTTGGATGCTGGTTTTACAATATGTGCGCCAAGTAGGTAATCAGGATTTAGACACATGCCAAGATTTATATAGGAACTGACTAGAGCCAAATCACAGTTTGACTTTGTTATAAGGCTTAACTCTGAATTAAATAGTTCAAGAAATGTGACTTTGTTCCAAGCATCACTGAAAGCATGTTTTCAATGTTTAAAGGAATGCTAAAGTGTTATACTAACTATTTGGATTATTGGGCCTCTGTGTATATATTAAATGAAGGGATTTACTCACCTTGATTCCCCCGGAAAGCTGGTCTAGGAACACCCACTCCACCCCCGCTGACTGAGTTATTAAATTCTGATGATCTCAACCAATCCAATGCTTGCCTACAGGAAAGCATTGGAAGTCTAGTGTGCATGCACAGCAATCACTACACTGCGCCAATCAGAATCTCTTTATAGAGATACATGAGCGTTGGTCCTCCAATCATTACCACTAGAGGTGGCGCTAGGCAACAGTGTAAACACTGTCTTTTCTCAGCCTGCAGAGGTAGATATTTTTGTAATTCTTTATTTTTGATGTACTTTTGAAAGAATACAGGTATGCTCACAATGTCACAAAAACATTAGTAAGCCTTCAGTGTGAAACACGATAACAAGCATTGGTATGACATTTGCAGAAACAGCACATTTTCTTTGAGAGTGTAAAACACGCTAGGTTTAAGCTAGGCAGTCATGTCTAAGTTGGTATATATCAACATTATTGTCTAGAAGAACATAGCAGGACATTCGATTTAAACTTACAACAAGTACTGTTAGGAGTGCACATATGAGGTATGGGAGTCTACTAAATAGTAAGCTTGGGTGGCATGGCAGGCTAGGCATGCTAAGATTAATTTCGCCAAGGCTGACAGCGTAAGGTGTTAGGTTGTGTATGCTGTGCTAGCTGATAAACGCTGACATGCTATACAATGTTATGCTACCCCTGTGCAGGTCTAAGTTGCAGTGTCGAGTAATTAGACATTTACAATATACAATGGTGAGTGCTGTATATGTTACTGTGTGAATTTAGCTGAGAGCACAGATTTTCATTACCAAGACATGAAAGATGCCCATTGATATGCTGGGATGCCTGCTCTAACAACAACAAATTAATGTAATCAAGATAGTGACCAGTTCAGCTTAAGTGAAGAAACGAAAAAACACCACTGGAGTCTCGTTGGGAAAGCCAAGCTGCTGGAGACGGTATGTTGTCAGGCTTGCCGGATCCCCTGGATGTGTAATGGTCCTGCCACCGATCTGTGTGTAGTGTGAGCTGGATCTTGATGTGGGGGTGAGTCCTGTAGATGCCACTCTGCGCCGTCTGAGCGGACCGCTTGCACCCTCGGTTCCGGTACAGTTAATGGCTGGCAACGTGATTCCTGGCCCGTGTGTTCCATCCAGGAGTAGGGCTGCAGGTCAAGGAATGTCCTTTAGGCGCTCAATGCCCAGGAAGGCCGTTGTGGGTAACAGGCCCAGGCTCTGTGTACGTAGGCTAGGTAAGTTGAGATTACTCCGTCTGGTAGTGAAAGGGTTACACTGCAATAATCCAGGGATTCAAACTGTGATGGCTCTGTTTCTAATGCAGCCTGAGTGTGGTCACGCCTGATGTGGGCTCTGAGGCTTCCATGTTGGTGGCATAGCACATGGTCCCTGGTGCCAAGTGCTCCCCGCTGATGTGTGTAGCAGGGCCTCGGTTCCCTCCAGTGGCGATCGGGATAACCCCCCTGGCCCAAGGGGGGGGGGGCCTGCAAGGTGTATCACAGGGCTTTAGTGTGGCAGCCAGGATTGCGAGCGGGGCAGCGGCCGTCCGCCGCCCACTCCTGTCCCGAGTAGGCCGCAGTCTCCAAAGTTTTGTACCGGCGGGGCCCCAAAACTCCCGATCTCGGAGTCTACGGTGGCACCAACCTCCCCCTGCGCACATTAACAGGCTATTCCGTCTGATTTCGGGCAGTAAGTGTAGTATTTCTGCCATTTAGCTTGAATTCAGCAAGAGCCTTTGTGCCATGCGACCGGTCAGCATGGCGGTCAGGCTCCGCCCCCCCCCGAGAGAGATAGATATTTTGCCTCAGAACCACTACATCAACGCTGAACAATTTAGAAAAAAAATAATAGGTTGTGGGTGTTAAAAACTTGATATTTTTAATTTTGAAGCAATATTTTAAATTGGGGTTTGGTTTTTTTGCCCTGTTTTGCCATATTTTGAATCAAAGGCAGACACGCGTACAGGAGAAATGTTGAACTTGATGGTTCTGGGTCTTTTTTCTACCTAAGTGACCATGCTAGTTTGTAATATAGATATTGAACTCTACTATTAAAACCATTTTATTCGAACATACAAACTGTAGATGGGGACATCAGCATAATGATTTTGTTTTTCCAAGGATAGTGGTGTGCCTAGTTCTTCTTGTCTCTTCTTCATACTGAGAAAAGTGAAATATGATGTAATTAACAGAAATAAAACAAAATGAAACCCATATTTTAAGATATATTCTAAGCCTGTGCACAGTTCTAAGCAAGTAGAGATCTTTCCACACCGCCTCTAAAAGTTAGCTAATTAGACAGCTCCCCTTTTTAAAAATTATCTTTGATTTAGAACATTGGAAAAAAATAATAATAATTATCTGTTGTGATCCAGTCTTGACACTACATTAACCTACTGTACTTTGTAGAATTTAATTGCAGAAAATGATGTGTGGATTGGGTCTGAAGAAGGAGGGGGATTGTATGATAACTCCAGCTCTGCTTTGTTTCCATAGAGCACTTTCAAAATCTTCATTTTCTGCACAGCATTTCCTAATAAAGATGGCATTATGCTTGTTTTTCAGCTACTGGCCTTCAGTGATACATTGAATAGAAAATCAATCTATTAACCGCAACCATTATATAACATCATAGCTCATACCACATTTGAATGTTGTCTACTTTATATAACATATAATGCATTTAAAAGGGTTATAAAATAGCTGGCTTGAATATGTGTCATCAAATGACTCCCCTCTTCTTCACAATGCCCCCATGTAGCCGGTGTGATTTACAACAGAATAATTTCGGACAAAATACTCTTCAGAGTTTTGGATTGTTTTTCCGATTTATTTATTTATTTATCAAATATTTTACATTGAGATTTCTCTCGTTTTCAGGTATGTCCAGGGTCCACAAAACATTGCATTGTTACAAATGGATAAAATATTACTAAAAATACAAAATACAAACTATGTATATCCAGTATCTCACAAAAGTGAGTACACCCCTCACATTTTTGTAAATATTTAGTTATATCTTTTTATATGACAACACTGAAGAAATTATGCTCTGCTACAATGTAAAGTAGTAAGTGTACAGCCCGTATAACAGTGTAAATTTGCTGTCCCCTCAAAATAACTCAACACACAACCATTAATGTTTAAACTGTTGGCAACAAAAGTGAGTACACCCCTAAGTGGAAATGTCCAAATTGGGCCCAAAGTGTCAATATTTTGTGTGGCCACCATTATTTTCCAGCACTGCCTTAACCCTCACATATATAAATGTAACACATAACAGGTGATAAATATATTCAACTATGACAGGTGCATTCTGTGCTGAGGTATATTGCCATAGATATCTTAAAAGATTTTAGATTGAATGAAGATTTGACTGTGTCCCTGAGGTTATTCCATAATTGCGGTGCATGAATCCAAATATGACCATACTGTTATACGTAATAACCCTTTTCTCACTCCAATTTTGTTCACATCACTACCACCATACGCATACAACTCAAACTGGAAAACAAATTATCAAACATCATGGCCTGCTCTGTTGCTGTGACTTGTCTGCTGAGTGCTGGTGGAGAGTTATAAAAAATAGCCCTCCTACCCCCAAATCACAAAATTATGAAGTATCCCATTCACTATATGGCCAAACAAAAATTATGTCCAAATTCCTATTCCTTATGTAACTTGCCCTTGCAAATGATGTGGAGTCTAACCCTGGTCCTCCAGCTAATTCCACACTGTAATCTACACTAATAAACACAATCTACCGCAGCTTGAATTTGGCTATTTTATAGCTTATAGTATAGCAAGCAACTTGTCGGCTCAAACCAACTCTTTGTTAAGTTAAAGGAAAACTCTTCATTTTTTTTTTATCTCTATTGAAAATAAAAGCTTATATGTGATACTACTGGTCTGGCATATACGAAAAAAGTCTTTGCATTGCATTTCCTGTCTTACCTTTATTCCATTGGGTGGCGATCTTTCAGTCATCTTTGACGAGGTAACTTAGTAATCTAGGTTGAAACAAGACCCATGTCTCTCAATTTAGTTGTCCACATATCTTTTTCTGTGGTTCATCAAAAAGAATGCAAACACACAATTTTTGAAACCACAAACAATAAAAAAACTCCTTCTTGATTCCAATCTTGCAATCAAATATTTCCATGGATCAACATGTTGTTACCACCTATTATTGTACTAATATTTGGGTTTTCCAAAAAGAATTATCCAGAACTTAATTTAAAAAGTCTCTGCACATTATAATAATGTAAGCTCTTTAGGCAAATAACTTCATATGTTTATTGTTCTTTATTTCCTTTACTGTAAGCAATATAATACTGCATGGTCTTTGGTCTGAGCATTGGTCAGGTATAATAGAAGATTTTGTTTGAAAACAACTGGAGAGCTAGGTACCCACAATATGTTGATTTTTAAATAAAATGAGATCTAGGCAGTTTTGGATAACTGCCAGGAAAAAGCATGAAAGTTGAAGCTCGCTATAAAGAACAAGGGAAAGAGAGGAAAATATTTTGAAAGTTCTTTGGGATAGTATTACTTTAGGGTAGTGAACACGAGAAATAACATTTCTTAAGGAGTGTAAGAAATAAATACATTAACAGAATTTAAAGCAACATGCTAATACCAAGTCAACTGTATGAGTGAAAGTGTTTCGATTTATAAGCCTTTCATTTTTTATTGAAATAGAATTGATGTACTGCATCGCAGAGGTTGCTGAGCTCTTAGATTTAGAAGAAGCCTGAAGAAGACAGATGTTCTCCTTAAGCCGGCAACTCATGAAGATTACCATTACCCTGCATCACCAATGGAGAACCAGAGCTAAAGACAGTCCATCAGTTCAGCTACCTTGGGTGCATCATCTCAACTGACACCAAGATGGACAAAGAGAAATACAGCAGACTGTCAAAGTCAAACAGGGCATTCCGTAGACTGTATAAGAGAGTCTGGAACAACGAGCATCTGAAGAGAGGCACAAAGATCATTGTGTACAGGACTGTCATACTGACCACTCTCCTGTACAGCTCTGAGTCATAGGTTACCTATCGCTACCATCTGCTACTCCTGGAGCACTTTCAACAACTCCGTCTCCGCACAATCCTTAACAACCATTAGAATTATTTCATACAAACATTGAAGTTCTTGAACAGACAGAGACCACCAGTATCAAGGCTATACTTTGAAGTCACAGCTACAGTTGGCAGGACATGTCTCCAGGATGGAAGATCATCGCCAACCCAAAGTTGTGCTGTATGGTGAACTTGCCACTGGTCACTGTGACAGAGGAGCACCAAAGAAACTGTATATGAATATATAGTAGATATGACAAAAGATAGATAATATCCCTGCTATATGTTCACCTGTAAAGGTTCCGAGATAGTAGAGGCTAGTAGTAGAGGCTTGCAGGCCCCACAATCGACCATGAGGTGTGATCTTGCATGACTGGTGCTCAAACGGAAATCAAAGATGGCTCCCTGAACCCACAAATGGGAGAATGCAATCAGGCTCCAACAAAATGGCCTCCATGATGTGCCACTTTGGGGCAATCACACCAGAAGATCACAAACCTGAGCCCAGCAAAGGGAAACACACTGACCTAAGGGTAGTGCCTCTAGGGGTGCCAACCACAGAACTAAGAATCAGCAGAAGGGGAGCAGGAGAAGAGGAAAAACGTACACAGAAGCACAGATAAATGAAAAACACAGTAATAGATGAAAAAACAAAAACGAAAAGCAATAGTACAGACAGAAATCACCCAAAGCACAAAGGGGAAAATGCAAGGAGGGTCAAAGTGGTAAAACAGGCAAATATCTGCAGCCCATAAATACAGTACAAATGAGAAGTTAGACATGAATCGGGAGATCAACAGCAAAGAAAGTGGAAAATGTATTCATACTTACCGTAATTTTCTTTTCCTGGCTATTTTTCATGGCAGCATATACACATGGGTTAGCTCCTCCCCTACAGCCGATAGGACAGGAAAACCACCAAGGTTTTAAAAGGAGGATCCATCCCTAAGGTCCTCAGTCAGTTTACAAGCTCTACAGTACATAAATAGAGACATTAATGGGTGGGAAGTATATGCTGCCATGAAAAATAGCCAGGAAAAGAAAATTACGGTAAGTATGAATACATTTTCCACTTTCCTGGATAATCATGGCAGCATATACACATGGGGAATACCCAAGCTTACAAAGGGACAGACAGAATAGCCAATCAAATAATCAGAATAATTCAACATAGATAGAAGAATGAACTTGAGTACCAAAATGTGCATCATAGACTGTTTTAACGAACAGTATGAAATGCCAGACAAACGTGTCTAAAGAGGTTCAAATGCTAGCTTACAAAAAGTGTCAGCAGAAACCATTGCCATGGCAACCCAGTGCCCTGATACCCTCCAGCACAGGTAGAGAACGGGCGTGACGTCCAAATTGTGCCTCATTAATTGCTTCAATGTCCAATATGTAATGCAGGACAAACTAGTTCAAAGAGGCCCAAATGCCAACTTTACAAAGTTTCAGCAGAGACCATTGCCATGGAAGCCCACGAGATGCTGTAACAGTACTAGTGGAGAATGCCCCAAATCCTTTGGCACAGGTAGAGAATGGCATTGAAAGGCTCTCACTTTAGGCAGGATCTCTGGTGCTACATGCAAGACAACCATATCCTGTTGAAATTCAGTGAATGGGGGTACACAGGATCAAGCCTGGAGTTCACCCATTTTCCTTGCTGGGGTACTAGCCACCAGCACTTTCTGTGCTACCACCATGGAAGCACCTTCTAGAGGTTCGAATAATGGTTCAGTCAGGGCCCGTGAGACCAGTGGTATGTCACATATTGGCTTCACCACACTCAGCGAAGGCATGATTTCATTCAATGCCTATATGAAGCAAAGTGCAGCTAAGTGCACACATTCACCTTGCTGAGGTACCAGTCAACAGCAACAGCAACGTCTGGGCTAACATCATGGAAGCTGCTGCTAGAAGTTCAGTCAGAGTCTGTGAGACCAGTGGTATGTCACATATTGGTTTCAACAACCTCAGCGGAGGCTTGAGTTCAATTGTTGCTTACATGAAACAAAGCACCAGGGATATCAACGCTCAATCGGTACCCTTCAGTACAGGTAGAGAATGACAGATAAGCATTCACCATAGGCAGGATCTTCAGGTGCCAAATGCAAGACGACCATATCTGTTGAAAAGTAGTGAAAGGGGGTTCACAGGATCAAGCCTGGAGTTCACCCATTTTCCTTGCTGGGGTACCAGCCACCAGCACTTTCTGTGCTACCACTATGGAAGCTCCTTCTAGAGGTTCGAATAATGGTTCAGTCAGGGCCCGTGAGACCAGTGGTACGTCACATATTGGCTTCACCACACTCAGTGGAGGCATGATTTCAATCAATGCCTATATGAAGCAAAGTGCAGCTAAGTGCTCCTCTAGAGTGTTATAACACAGAACCTTTCAAGGCCTGAACGAGGAGTAATTCCAACAGACAAAAGCATGTCAAGCTTAGTAAAGCCTGTATAGGATTGTAAGAGGATCTCAATGACCGTCTCAGGGATGCCTATACTAATATGGACTCCCGCATCAACACCAGAACTTGAGGATCCTGGTGTGTCATGGGGCCTTGTAATAGGTCTGGACGTACAGGAATTTCCCTTGGAGGTTCCAGAATCATCTTATTCATCATAGGAATTAGAGTCGACACGGTCTTCCACTGTCACCTTTTGCATTGCCTTTTTAGGAAAGTTGAAAACAGGAAAATATGTACATCAGACTAAAATTCTAAATTTGAGTCAGTGTATCCTGAACCTGAGCATTCTGGTACTAGCATGTAAAAAATACTTCTGGACCTGGTAGGTCCAAGAAATGGCCATCAGATCTATGTAGGGTATCAGACAATCTGCGTCAACCCTGAGGATACGTCAGGACATGGTTGCCAATCCACCTTGTCCACAGTTATTCGGCTCCAGCAAACAGCCATTGTATTCAGAGCCACTGGTTGTTCTTCTGTGCCCTGATCATTATGGGCTGGAATTCCACCAATACGTATCTGTAAGACCCATCTTGGTAAATATAGGATACAGTTGCATTGATATTTGAGCAAATTTGGACCCACTCATTATTCAGCAAGCCTCTGAAGTGAAGAAGAACCTTGAAAATGACTCTTAGTTCCATACAAATGAATGGAAATATTGTGCAACATGGTCCAAACACTGTGCAACCAATCTTATAAAAACTAGAATTCGAGCTAATAATAGACCAATGAGGACCTTAGGGATGGAGCCTCCTTTTAAAACCTTGGTGGTTTTCCTGTCCTATCGGCTGTAGGGGAGGAGCTAACCCATGTGTATATGCTGCCATGATTAGCCAGGAAAGAGGAAGTCTGTGGGGAGGGCCTGTCTTATATAATATTCTGTTATGTTATTTTATTGCTTGGTTTATTGTTTGCTGCTATTGGTGATTGTCAGTAAAGAAAGTAAGAAAAATATGAAGCATCCTGTCTTGCTTTAAAATTGCCATAATCAAACAATCCAATGCTTCTCTGTGACAAGCTCAATAATCAATGCTTCAGTTCTAGTTATGATTATCTATTACCCATCATGGAACCAGGAAAATAATACTAAAAGCAAATTCCTTTGATGCATTCATTTTTTTATTACTTGTGTTTTATAAATTTTACATATAATTAAGAGTTACAGAAGCTGCCCACCAAACACAGACATACTTGCAAGTAGTCACTACCACTGTACTGACCTTAGCACACAATACATACAGTGGTTCAAGGGGCCAAGTCGGTATTATAAACTGTATGACTCCAACTAATGGGTTTATCCAACTCCAGCAGTGGAACTACTGCTAGTGCCAGGTCCTAGTGCTCCAAGGTCCACACACTAAGGGGGCCTTGTAAGATTGTAGAACTGGGAGGAAGTGAGAGCAGCTCATTTTTTCCACAGATAACAGATTGAGCCGTGCAGGAGGAAGGAGGAAAGTGCAGAGATGCATATTAACAATCCTATAAATATATAAATAGCCATTTCATGTGCAATATGTATGTTATAGGTATAATAATTTTGCAATTGAACCACTCACAATATATAGAGCCTGTTATTTGGCTCTAGACTGTGGAAGCTCAATATTTCATCCACTGCATCCTCGGGTAGCTGAAATCCTTTAGGATATTGAATAAACAGGATTTCTTACTTCACAGAAGATCCGGAGGCAAATGAAGATGGTAAAATGTAATATATTTTATTAGCCAAATGTTAAGCAAAAATAAAGCAAGTAAAAGCATAATAGTAAAATTAAAATAAGGTCCATATCAACCTGATCAATGGGTCTTCTTCAGCTTTAAATTATTCTGCATAGTACATCTATTTTTATATGGTCCCAATTGGCTGTGTCTTGGTGCCATCCGGGTCCTGCGTCACGTGTGGTGACATCTGACACATCACTTCAGTTATGGCACACTAGAGTGTAGGGAGAAAATGCATTCTGGATTACACATTGCTACCGGTGATGTCCAATATGTCACTTCCATTACAGCATATTCAGAGGAAGAGAGAAGTCCTATACTCCTCTTCAGTTATCATCCCTGGCATTACGACAGGGCCATGGACACTACAAACCCAGGACAGCAGATTTCTTCTTGCAAAGCACTGATGGAAGACAAGGATCACAGGCTAGACCAATCTGTGCAGTCACTGCAAACCATTTTTACCAGGATAGCTTGTCTCCAGCCCGAGACCACTGCTCATGTTTCCTCCCAATCTGTTCCTAGTGCTACCATGCACCTTAACTCACCTCCAAGTTACAATGGAGATGATAGAGTATGTAGAAGATTCCTTAATCAGGTAGGGGTACACTTGTTGCCACATACCTTTCCATCTGATTGTCACGTATTCATCTTCATATAAAAATGTGATTAATGACATTTACTGTTCTGGCAGGAAAAGTTGTGCCGAGCAACATTACTGTCCTGACAGGAAAAGTTGTGCCGAGCAGCAATCAAATCCACAGGAGTGTTTGTGCTGAGCAGCAATTATGCAAATGGAAACCTGGTAACTTCCTTTGGGGTCAAAGGCCGATTACAGCCTATCAGATCCAGAGGAGGGGTATTTAGGCCCAGTTCTCATCCTGCTCAGTGCCCTGTCGTGGTTTCCCTTGTGGTTGTCCGAGAGCGCGTTATTGATTCTGGTTATTCTGGTATTTTGACTTTGGCATTGTCTTTGACTTCCCTGTTTTCTGGCATCCCTGACCCCTAGATTTTCCTTATCGTTGTGTCTCTTTCTGTGTCCCTCGACCTCGGCTATTCCTGACTATTCTTTGGTACGTTAGTCCGGCCATTCTAAGGTCCGGTATACATTACCTACTAGTCCTCTGTGTTACACAATTCTACGTGCTGGATCATACTATAATCCTGACACTGATAGAGTTAACATTGGTTTTATCATGAACCTATTAGATGGTAAAGCTCTGGAAAAGATCAACCATTATATGGGAACATGATGAATTGCTTACATTTGATTATCCCAGCTTCATGGCTACTCTCAAACATATATTTAGTCCTCCTGGTAGAGGCAAGATTGCTGGTACAAAACCTATGCAGATAAAACAGGGATCCAGATCAGTTGCGGAGTATGCCACTGAATTTCATACTCTGGCTTCTAAAACCTTATGGAATAACAGCGCTCTGGTTTGTGCCCTTGAGGAGGGTCTTTTTCTAAAACACCACAGGATGAGGTAGCTGCTAAGGATGCTTCTGTGGGTTTAGAAGATATAATATCCTTTAGGTCAGACATCAACAAGAGACATATATGCTTCTAGGGAAAAGGGACATAAACCTATGATCAGATTGATATCTGGAACCCCACCACTAACCTTACCATCAGAATCCTCACTAGAACAATTCCTGAACCTATGTAGCTAGAGTTAACCAAGCTCACTGATACAGGGACGCTATTCAGAAGCAAGGAAGGACTCTGCATGTACTGTGGCAAGAAGGGCCACTTCAGAAACTCTTGTCCTACTAGTCTGGAAAACCTAATTCCATTTAGAGGTCCAGTCTTGGGTGTATGTGTTATGTCCCCTAAATTTCCTCATTCATGTATTTCTCTACCTATCACCGTAGAGTGGGGCTCTAATTCTTCCCCTTTTAGTGCATTAATCGATTCTTGAGCAGTAGATAATTTTAAAGACTTTATTTATGTACACATATTTCATTCTTATTCATCATATAGAGACACCAATGGTTGTTGAGGCCACAGATAGTAGACCTCTGCTCAATCCACAGATTACACATAAATCTCTTTATATCATTATGACAGTAGGTGGGTTGCACAAGGAAAAAAAAGTACTCTCCAAATACTCTCCTCTCCTTTATCTACTCTGTTTTGGGTTTCCATTGTTTGTAGCTACATAATCCCTCCATCGATTGTGTGACTGAGCAGATTACGGCTCGGAGTTCTAGTTGTCAGGATACCTGTTGGTTTAAGGTTAAACCCTTATTAAATCTGAACACTCCTACTGCTTCTATGCATTATATTGCTATTTCTTCTCAATACTGTGACCCAAAATAATATTTGCCAAGGTTGAGGTTGTCTTCCCATCACATAATGTATAATTGCACCATAAACCTGCTGCCTGGTACCTATGTCACCTAGAGGTAGGGTCTATCCTCTCTCTGTTAAAAATAATCTAGTTATGTAGGAGTATATACAGGGGGCACGGCTCAATAGCTTTATTAGGCATTCTTCTTCACCCGCTGGTGCAGATACACACACTGACAAACATGCAGATATACAGACACACACATATACACACACACAAATAAGCAGATACAGATACTAACAACATACGCACACTGATATACACACTGACACACAGATACACACATAGATACACAATCTAAAAAATACAGATACACAGATAAAAACACTGACACACATGCAGATACACAGATACACATACTGACAACATGTAGATAAACACCAACAAACATCGATACAAAAACTGACACACCAACAGATAAAAAAATGACACGTACAGATACACACACAGACACACATACACAGATACACAGTCATACACTGACACTCACACTGACAGACATACAGATACACAGACACAAACACTGACAGACATACAAATACACACACTGGTCAAAATGTCCACTTCTTAATCACCACCCCCTTTTCTACCTTTTGTAGGAGGGAGGCTTCACTGTGTGCTAAGGTGGTTGGAACGTAGGGGCTGGCTACTCCGGCCCGGCCCTCCTCCTTTCTACCTACTCCTCCTGTGTCTTGCGCGGCTTCTATCTCTTTAGGAGGAAGTGACAGGCTTCACTTCCTCCCACTGCTGCAAATAAGCAAGGGGCCCAGTTGCACTTGTAAAGGGTCACATAGCTAAACCAGGCACCTGCTGTCACATGCCCATCATGTGGCGCTAAGTACATGGGCATATTTCCTACCCTTTCCCTAGTTACCATCTCCTGCTGACCTGACTAAGGGAGTTAATCCAGTTCCATGTCATTCCTCAAGTTGTGTCTAAGTTCTGGAGAGGTTTTAGTGCTGAGATGGGGATCGCTTTGTCTTTTTTAGTCCGCCTGTCACCTACAAACCAATAGTGTTGCTGAACGTGCCAATCAGTCTTTGGAACAATATCTATGGAGCATTGTGTCAGATCTGCAGGACTACTGTGTGGATCTACTTCTCTGGGTTCCAGCTTCTGATGTCCATGCGCTGGTCCTGCTTCAAACATCCATGCCAGGCTTCCTTCATGTCCTGCTCCTGTCCACTCAGAAGACGGTCCTGCAGCAGTGAGTAATATCACAATCACCAGTCCCTCACGGCAACGTGCGATCACAGAAGTGATGTCTCCTCTGTGTTCTGATGCATACCCACTCATCCCTTTATGGTGTGTCATGATGACTGACATCATATATGACATGGAACCCTCCCATTGGTCTCCTTTTATAACATCAGTCTTTATGGCACTTTTTTATAATGTGTACACACTTGTGACATCACAAATTCCTGTCATCAATCACAACTCAGTACAGGGCATACATATACTTCCTGGTTGTCCTTGTTTCCTTGCCTTATCATGGTTTATGTTTACCTGAGAGTGCGTTATATATGACTTATTATTTCATTTTCTGACCTTGGCTATTCTGACCATTCTTCGTCTCTGTAATCCTGACCCTGACATATTTCTCATTTCTGTGTGCCTCTGTAATCCCTGACCTTGGCTTATTAACATTTATCCTATGCCTGCTTCCAGACTTTTTGACTATAATCTCTGTGCTAGGCCGGCCACTCTAAGGACTGATACGCATACCATCCTTGCATATACCTAAGTTTGTGTGTTAAGGCCAATCCTGACAGTGTGTCTGTGTCAGTGTTTATGTGTATCTTTATGTCAGTGTGTGTGTCAGCATGTGTGTCAGTGTTTGTGTGTGATTGGCAGTGTATGCATACAACTCTGCATTTAGATGCCAACACTACACGCAAACACACCCCTGCACTCAAATGCCACCACTACACCCTGCTCCAAATTATTATGCGAATTCTATTTAAGTGTCACAAAGATTAAATATTTTGTTTTTTAGTTTAACTCATGGATGGCATTGTGTCTCAGGGCTCTTTTGATCACTGAAAACAATCTCGGACACCTGTGATAATCAGATCGCCAGGTGAGCCCAATTTAAGGAAAAACTACTAAAGGAGAGTGTTCCACATTATTAAGCAGAGCACCATTTTCATGCAATATGGGGAAGAAAAAGGATCTCTCTGCTGCCAAAAAGAGTGAAATAGCTCAATGCCTTGGACGAGGTATGAAAAGAGATTTGTGGCTGATTCAGAGCACAGACGGAATCGTGCAGATAAAGGTACATTGAGAAAGATTTCTGCCATATCCATGCATCGGATCAAGAGAGCAGCTGCTAAAATACCATTACATAGCAGCAAACTGATATTTGAAGCTGCTGGTGCCTCTGGAGTCCCACGGACATCAAGGTGTAGAGTCCTCCAGAGTCTTGCAACTGTGCATAAACCTTCTATTCGGCCACCACTAACCAATGCTCACAAGCAGAAACAGCTGCGTTGGGAAGAAAAATACAAGAAGACTAATTTTCAAACAGTCCTGTTCACTGATGAGTGCCGTGATACCCTGGATGGTCCAGATGGATGGAGTAGTGGATGGTTGTTGGACGGCCACCCTGTTCCAACAAGGCTGCGACATCAGCAAGGCAGTGTTTTGGGCCGGAATCATGGGAAGAGAGCTGGTCGGCCCCTTTAGGGTACCCGAAAGGTGTAAAGATGATCTCTGCAAAGTATGTGGAGTTTCTGACTGACCACTTTCTTCCCTGGTACAGAAGGAAGAACTATGCTTTCCGTAATAAAATCATCTTCATGCATGACAATCCATTATCTCATGCTGCAAAGAATAGCTCCGCATCAATGGCTGCTATGGGGATAAAAGGAGAGAAAGTCATGGTGTGGCCTCCATCCTCCCCTGACCTCAATCCTATTGAGAACCTTTGGAGCATCCTCAAGCAAAAGATCCATGAGGGTGGGAGTCAGTTTACATCCAAACAGCAGCTCTGGGAGGCTATTCTGACATCTTGCAAACAAACTCAAGCAGAAACTGTCCAAAAACTCACAAGTTCAATGGATGCAAGACTTGTGAAGCTGCTATCAAATAAGGGGTCCTATGTTAAAATGTAACGTGACCTGTTAAAATGTTTAAAAAGTTAAAATGTTGTTATAAGTTTGATTGAAATAGCTTTTTATTTCAGTAAATATGCTGCAAACACAAACAAATGACAATTTTCAGTTCTTTACAACCTATAAAGTGTTTTGAAACTTACTGTGCGTAATAATTTGGAACAGTGCATTGTAAGTTTTTTTATGTTTAAAAAAAACAAAACACTGTTCTCATTAGGAGGTTTGTTCAATAACATTTGAATTGTACTCTTAATAGTTGATAACATGAGAATTATGCTGTTATACTGTTATTCACATCAATTATTTAGGTAAATGAGAAAAAATATAATTTGCATAATAATTTGGAACAGGGTGTACACACAAATTCACATCTGCATTCAAATGCCAACAAAGCACACATTCAAACACACACATATACAACCCACACATAAAACCCTACAAGAACGGGCATATGGTAGATACCTAGGTGACAATTCATTGTGGGAGTGGACAATCTACCTTATGACCACCCTTGTGCCAGAGAGGGCCCCCCAAAAATACTTGCACTAGGGCCCTCTCCACATTAGTTCCGCCACTGGGCAAATTGTAGATCCACAGCTGGCAAAGCATTGTAGGTGTTGTATGACAGATGGGAATTTACCTTTTAGGCACCCTTGCGATAGGGGATGCCCAAAATAATTCTTGCACCTCGGCCCTCTCTACCCTTGTTCCGCCACTGCCCAACACTTTATATACATTAATCAGCCACGACATTAACATCACTGACAAGAGAAGTGAATAACATTGATTATATTGTTACAATGTGGGTGCCTCCGCCAATCGATGCTTCCTAGCTGACGCTGAAGACCATAAGCACCACACCAGACACCGTAAGCACTGTAGCCCCTTAGCCGTCCCTTCCCACTCTGGACCAACCTCTTGGATCCAGCTCCCAGTGGGATGGCCTCTCCTCCAAGATAGTATAGCGGTGAAGCACTTATAAGAGCTAGTGGTTATAGCCTTTATAGCTGTTCCCTACAATCACGAGATGAGGCTGTGTGTTGAGCGTGAAGAGAACTGACTTTAATGGTGCCACACTTGGCCTTTTATGACAATCCAAATGTGAGGGGCACTCCCACATGGACCTTGTGGGGAACTATGGTACAAAGTCACAGACCAATAATAACAGTGTTACAATGCATGACACTCCCAGACATAGCATACAATCCCTCCACTCTGCCTGGGAGATAATTGAGTCAGATCCTGTATTAACTCAACTATCTCCAGGCCGAAAAAACACATATTTTTATAAAACCCCAAAAGTACCCCCAAAACACATAATATCCCCACAAATGTTACATCCCCTGATAGCCCTGATCTGCGTGACCAACATATCCAAAGATCACCCAAATTAGTTCAGGGGTTCAGGAATTCTATGGAAGTCTTTTGTTTGACCGACCACAGGTACTGCTTTAAAATAGTATTGACAAATATTGCTTGCTTATTCCCCAAAAAAACCATCAAAACAATTCCAGAGAATCAGGGCTTGCGGTTGGTTTAGTTCGGTAGTTTAAAAATGAACAAACTATCGAACAGAGTCAATAGTCTTACCCTGGAGCTTGTTCCCCTCATCCAGATGAATGATTTCAGTGCCCTTCTAAGTTGTATAGAACTGAACGCAGGCGATGATGGAAGTCCAGCGGTGTTCAGCAGTTTCTATGTCCGATTTTAGTTTCATGCCCAAACACCACTGCCTGCATTCATGCGAACAAGATGGCCGCCATCTTGTGGATGTTCATAGGAATTGCGGCCACCCAGGCGAACAAATAGAACACTGCGGTGAGAAACATTCCAAGTTGTTAATAGGTGTTAACAAGCTTCAGGGTGGTCTCTGGTTCGTGCGGTTGTTCGGGAGTCCGAAATGCCGCTTCAAACTGTTTTGGGAGTTTGAAGTGACGCTTCAAACCACTTCAAGAGTTTGAAGTGTAGCCATACAAGTCCAAAAGGCACAAACAGGGTCTTTAACCAAAGTGAATTACAGGGATCATAGTCACAGGGCAGGAGGCTGGCAAACAGGCTCCTCCAAAAGCCAGTGGCGACTCGGCGAGGTTACTTTCGCACACAGGGAATGAAGGCTAGACTTGTCTGATCACACAGAATAGCTGTAAAACGTAATGTTATATAGAAATACACTGTGCATCGCAGTTTGCTGTGTATGGGGCTGCTTGTGCAGTTATTCTATCTTTTCCATTTTTGTTTATTTGAACTTGAATATTTCCATATGGTAACATCTGCTATATTTCACACATCTATACTAAACACATTTACAGTAAATCAAGCAAGCGAGCAATATTTGCCAATACTATTTTAAAGCACACTGTAGCTGTTATGGTGCCAGGAGTACCCCCCTCCCCATGTAAATAGTCAAACCATTTGCTAACAATTTGACTTCTTACCGGGGCCCTTTAATTGCCAGTCTGTGCCTCAGTGCAGCAGCATTGAGAGCTGAAAGGTCCTGCTCCCGCCAAAGATCTAAGCCTGCAGTGCCAGTCTAGTTCAGTGCAGAAAGCTTCTACCTCTCCTGGAGAAGGTGACTGGCATCCAGCAGATCCCAGCATGCTGTAGTGGTTCTAGTCTTGGAGTGTTTCTTTAAGGTTTGACATAAAATCTGACATAATCTCAAACTCACAAAAATATGTTATTATTTTTCCAGTAAAGGTAGAATATTATTTTAATGAATTACTTTGTGTATACGTATACTTTGTTTTGAAAAAATATGAAAGAGCACTTTAATCTCTGAACAATTAAGTCAACACTAGACTTCTACTTCAGGATGTACTGCTGTCTGTTTACATCCTACACACAACTGTGGTTTTCATTGAAAGATTGAATTAAAAAAAGAGAGAAATATAAATCTAGTAACTAGAGGCTCATTCAGGTTTTTTTTTTTTACAAAACATACTTCAGTTGTGCTTTTCTTTCAAACCAATCGATTATAAAACATAGACATTCTTCATATTTATTCACTATGGAGCTAGCTTCATGGCCATTATAATGTTTAAAAGAACACTCCAAGCACCAAAACAACTGCAGTGCACTATAGTGGTTATGATGCCAGGAGTACACTGGCACCTTCCCATTGTAAGTTACTTGACTTCTTACCTGGGTTCTATTGAGCACTAATCCCCACCTCCACTACAGTCTTTGGACAGTTCCTGCTCAGGAGCTTCTGTTACCTCTCCTGAGCTAAGCCCTGCAGAGAGCCTAAGAAAATGATGCACAGAAATTCACCCTCCAAATGCATTGGAAGGCAACATCAGCACAAGCAATATGACCAGGGAGATTCACGAAAGTAGCCACATACATGCCAAAGATTACCATGCAACAATGCTTTAGTGTGGTGTTTGTGTGAAACTTGTTTTTATTGGACTCAAGAGCAATGAAGCATATTTTTGTATTAATAAATTAAATGTTCCTATCTAGAAGAATGATTAATATCTCTCAGTTTTATGTACAACAAAAGAGACAAAAAGGGCTGTTACAATGTGTCTTGTGAGTAAATTTGGCTGGGCCAAACCATTTTTCAGGAAACAGAAAACGTTTTTAGCCACCTGAATTTTGTTCTATGTCCGATGAAAATCTATACAAATATAGATTTTTCTTACTGCTGTTCCTCTTTTCCTTTTATAGCACACTTCTTACTTAATTTGTGAATAAAATCAACATTTACAAAACAACCACTAGCCATCAATAATTGTTTTTCTTCTATCAATCACTTTTTTTTTGGTGCAGAATTCAGAATCATGATCCTGAACCAAATATGTTCACTTCGACACTGTGCTATTTGGTTGGTCCATAATTCGGGGTACATTTTGGTTCGGAGTTCAGGAATTCAACCAATACCCTGATTGGTTGAGAACAAAAGAGAGCGAGGAACACTGCCTATAAAGTATATGTATATACAGAGAAATTAAATTAAAGTAAAAATAAAAAATATATTTATTTGTGAACAAGATACAAAGTGATTATTTCGTACATCCACTCCTAAACCGTCTGTATAGATACATACAGGGGCATACAGAGATGCTATGCAGAAATAAAAGGTTTAAAAGGAGAATCAACAGCACTTGAATCACAGCTATTCTCAGGTTAATCGTTGCAGTGTCTCCACTGTCACGATTGGTAGTACTTTTGGCAGTTCGTACAACTGCACAGGATACTGTCTATAACTGTGGTCAAAATGCAGGAGACAATGCTATCTGAGTAATGTCTCTACCGTTATGATTAGTAATATCTCGATGTGGTTTGTCAGGTTGCAAAAGATATTATCTATAACTGTAGTTAAGACAGGAGACAGGTGCTGTCTAAATGCTGTCTTAGAGTTATAGTAGGCTGCAAGCTATGGTAGTGGTATCTCCTATTTCTGAGATGATACCTACTCTGGGTGGTAAATTTATGAGTAACCCCAAAATCAATATGGAGAAAAGACAGATAGAAAGATATATATATCTCTGTGCCTTCAAGGGCACCTACCAGGTAGGAGAGCTAACTGCAGAAAATAGAAAGGTACAGGAGGAGAGAGGTATAAATTAATCACAGAATAGTCGGATAATAGATACTAACTGTGCCTTCAAGGGCACCTCCCTTAGAAACAACTCGCTAGCTTGCGTCTAAATAACTTAAATATAAACAAAATAAAGTCTTATCAGATGTACATTAAATAATGTTCATGCGCTAAACACGCAGAAAAAGTTATAACCACAATCCGTGTAGGTGGTTACAACCTTAGTATCCCTCCCGATTCACCCACAGCCTAAATGGTTATCGTTAGTAGTCAGAATATTCAAAGGTATTAACTGCTGGTGCAGAGAGTATAGTCTAAATGGATATATTCCTTTAGAACCCTCGCCTCCCCAGGGACTCAACGAGGAGTTCAACTATACACCCTTCATACATTAATCATATCTAGTTCCCATACTCAAAAACTTAAAAACTTTCTCTGTCATTATCACTGGTACTCTATGATCATAACCAATTATGTGTACACATCACAATTTTTAGTATATTATTAATTATCTTTAATGACCCTTTGAGTATCAATACTTCTTCTAATCACAAGACATTGCAGAAATCGCTAACACTAAAGAACGTCTACTGATGTATTCATATACATGTTCCCTACTGTACATATACCATAGATCCATCTATATGTTCATTATAAAATAGCACCTAACATGAGGAAATAGACCTCGTATTCTCTGCATGAGCTTTCAGTATCGATTATCATGCCAATAATAATATCCTTCCGACCTTTTGGAAAATAGGACAATTATTTGAATTGTCTTTGGCCTCGTATTTGTGGATATTCCGTGTTGAAACGATCTCCCAGTATATGTACATATGGATTTCAGACGATACACGAACTTGACGTATCACATATCTATATGGGATGCTATCCACCATTACATACAGATGGGATTTCTAGTTACGTATCGGTGCAACTGCTATATACATTGCAAACATCATAATTTGTAAATACTGTATATGATGAGGGTCTAAACCAAGCCCCCCACTTCTCACGCTGTATGATAACATGCACTTGACTCTACAGATGAATTACGACCATCTTACTAAGTAGATAAGTAAAAACTTACTGATCGGGCATTATTAGCTCTACGTATATGTAACTGTTTTTAGGCATGTCACTCACTTTGAACATACCACCTATTCTCCTACACTGTGTATCCATTCATTGGATACATGCTGGCATATTTGTTTCACTTTCTGTGAAATTTTGCAAACATAATATGAACGGAGGGAGATGGCCCCTCCGGACCACCGTCTTTCGTCAGAATCAACTGATGACGTCGACGTTCTTGTGATTTCAATCAAAGGTTTGGGCGCCCTATTTAATAGCCCATTGTGAAACGATCACGTTCCCCTTGAAAAGCCGCCTTACCGGCGAAACGCGCGTCGGGGTTTTTCTGTTCCCTCCTAATACTATACTCTCTGCACCAGCAGTTAATACCTTTGAATATTCTGACTACTAACGATAACCATATAGGCTGTGGGTGAATCGGGAGGGATACTAAGGTTGTAACCACCTACACGGATTGTGGTTATAACTTTTTCTGCGTGTTTAGCGCATGAACATTATTTAATGTACATCTGATAAGACTTTATTTTGTTTATATTTAAGTTATTTAGACGCAAGCTAGCGAGTTGTTTCTAAGGGAGGTGCCCTTGAAGGCACAGTTAGTATCTATTATCCGACTATTCTGTGATTAATTTATACCTCTCTCCTCCTGTACCTTTCTATTTTCTGCAGTTAGCTCTCCTACCTGGTAGGTGCCCTTGAAGGCACAGAGATATATATATCTTTCTATCTGTCTTTTCTCCATATTGATTTTGGGGTTACTCATAAATTTACCACCCAGAGTAGGTATCATCTCAGAAATAGGAGATACCACTACCATAGCTTGCAGCCTACTATAACTCTAAGACAGCATTTAGACAGCACCTGTCTCCTGTCTTAACTACAGTTATAGATAATATCTTTTGCAACCTGACAAACCACATCGAGATATTACTAATCATAACGGTAGAGAAATTACTCAGATAGCATTGTCTCCTGCATTTTGACCACAGTTAAAGACAGTATCCTGTGCAGTTGTACGAACTGCCAAAAGTACTACCAATCGTGACAGTGGAGACACTGCAACGATTAACCTGAGAATAGCTGTGATTCAAGTGCTGTTGATTCTCCTTTTAAACCTTTTATTTCTGCATAGCATCTCTGTATGCCCCTGTATGTATCTATACAGACGGTTTAGGAGTGGATGTACGAAATAATCACTTTGTATCTTGTTCACAAATAAATATATTTTTTATTTTTACTTTAATTTAATTTCTCTGTATATACATATACTTTATAGGCAGTGTTCCTCGCTCTCTTTTGTTCTCAACCAATCTCCACGTAGGGTTAACCCATTCACTGCCCAGATATCTTTACACTAGGCTTTCACTTTGCAATACCCTGATTGGCCCAAACTTGTCCAAATTGCAGTTGAGCTCGAAATTAATCTCCAAGTCTGATGCTCATGAATGTGGTAAGATATGTTTTTTGCGTGTTTATCCAGATACTTTCAATAATGATTCAATACTGTTAGAAAAAGGTTTCAAATGATTCTAGATACAATTCCATAGACTTTAATGGTGGCTTCAGACTTTTTTTGAAATATTTGAAAAGCGTATAAAACCGAGGTGTTTGTCAGAGAGAACGGTATTGTGGATTTTACACTTTTCATATTTCAATAAAAAAGACAAGGGGGTATTGCACTTCTCAAATTAATTGCACATTTTTATGTATAAAATGCAATAAAACATTTTGACCACTTTGTGGTCTTTGTCACGCTTTAAGTACTAAAAAAATAAAACCAAGCATCTGTTTTTGGATTAAATTAATTATTAATTTTGTTGAAGTGATGGTATGTGTGCACCATCCAGCTGAAATAGTTGCTTAGCAATTATGTTTTTGTTATTTATGCTAAAATCCATTTGTCATCCGTCACTATGAGTAATGCACTCAGAGACAAATATTTGTAACATTATTTACAAAAACTAGATAATTAAAGTATATATTTTTTAGAACAAAATTGATTTTATACTATGTATGTGTAGTTGCATTTTTTTTTGCAGAATATGTTTCACGGAATATGTTTGCAAAATGATTACAGACATATAAAACTTTAAAGGGACACTATAGTCACCAGAACAACCACAGCTTATAGTATTTGTTCCGATGAGTATAATCATTCCCTTCAGGCTTTTTGCAGTAAACACTGTTCAGAGAAAAGGCAGTGTTTACATTACAGCCTTGGGATACCTCCACTGGTCACTCCTCAGGTGGCTACTAGAGGTGCTTCCTGGGACAGTGCTGCGCAGTGTGCCGCATTGACATTCAGTCTCTCCTCCCTCTGCATGGAGACACTGAACTTTCCTCATAAATGCCAATTGGCCAGGACTGTGTTTGGCTTGTGCTGGCTCTGTCCCTGATCTGCGTGCTTTTCCTATGGGAAAGCATTGGCTCAGATCACGACTTCTGATGATGTCAGCCAAACAGGCAGATCAGTGGCAGAGCCAGCAGCAGCAGACTGGAATAAAAGTAAAATGTTTACTGTATTTTGCGTGCAGGGGGCTAGATGTTGTTTTAACATGAAATGGTCAGGAATACATGTTTGTGTTCCTGACCTTATAGTGTTCCTTTAATTAGCCAAGCTTTAGTGTATAGATCACACCCTTGTAGTCTCACTGCTCAATTATCTGCCATTTAGGAATTCAATTATTTTTGTTACTGTTTATGCAGCCCTAGCCACACTTACCATGGCAGTGACTGACACAGCCTGCATGAAAAAAAACTAACTGTGTAATAAAGGAAGTGTAAACATTAGATCTCTCTTTACAGGAAGTGTTTAAGAGAACTGTCCACGTTATATGCGGGGAGGTGTGACTAGGGCTGCATAAACAAAGTAATTTCACTCCTAAATGGCATAGAATTGAGCAGTGAAATTAAAGGGGCATGATCTATACACCAATACGGCTTCATTAAGCCAAAGTTGTTATGGTGAAAATAGTGTACATTTAAAAGAAATAACATTAAAAATAAATGCAAAGATAAAAGAAAAAAACAAGTCAAATTCTTCATGACTGTTATACAAAACCCCAATAGCAACCCGACCCCAATAATACTAAATACACCATAACTTATTTGGCAAAGGGCATAGGCTCATAGGCACAGCTTTATTGAACTTAACATTTTAAATTGCCAGCATGTAAATACCCTGCCAGCTGCTGTTCAGTAGGACAGCAGTCAGTACCCCCTGTCAATTGCCAAGAGCTCATGCCCCCTTACTCCTACGGGTCAGGCTTGGTGTGTACTTTTACTTGTGCTGGAAAGGCCCCTACCACAGCTGTGATGAAAACAAAAGAAAATACAAGCAGACAATCAACAAAACAAACAATAATAACTAAATAAGTGCGGGCAACATCAGCTAACCATTCTGCTGCCTGGATCATGAGTGAGTGCGCTGAATCTGATATGTTGTATGAATTGCCCCCTGCAGCACCCTTGTAATATATGCATGTTAAGGTAAGTGCAGCCCTTTTTGGTATATATATATACATATATTTATATATATACACACACACACTGATCAGCCACAACATTAAAACCACTGACAGGTAAAGTAAACAATATTGATTATATAGTTACAGTGGCACTTATCAAAGGGTGCGAACAGCCAGTTTGTTTGAAAGTCAGGATTAGGGAACATATTGGTAATATTAGAAGAAAAATACAGAACCACAATGTCTCTAAACACTTTATAGACTTTCATAATGGAGATGTGAAAAGTTTACAATTCTGTGCAATAGAAAAGGTGTCTACACATTGGAGAGGTGGTGATATTAATTTTAAGTTAAATAAAAAGGAAATGGAATGGATTTTTAATTTAGATACTATCACCCCTAGAGGATTAAATGTGGAGTTTGAAATCAATCAATTTATGTAAAAAAACAATGAGTAAAAGAGTTATTTTTTATTTCTGTTTATATTATTTTTATGATTTCTACAAACTCCATCCTTTTCCCTTAAAGGGACTCTCCAGGCAGCCCCTGTTTACTTACCTGGTTCCAGCTCCGGGAGCCTCGTGAAGCCGCGCCCCCTATTTCATCAAAATGCCGAAATAGGCGGGCGTGAGCATGGAGCAATCAGACGCTTCCATTTGGAAGCGTCATTGCTCCCTTGTCCGCATGTGCGGCCCTCTGAAGTCCTCAGCGCACTACCGCGCATGCGCGGTGTGACCGGCCACGGGCTGAGCTGACTGACAGCTCAGCTCGCGGTCTTTGCCCGCCCCCCTCCTCTGCTGACAGGCTGGAGAGAGAAGGCGCGCACACAGTGCCTTCTCTCTCCTGCACACGTCAGACGTATTTTCAAACGTCTGACGTGTACAGGGCCTTTTTAGGGCCTTGTATGATAGGAAGTCCCTCTGGTGGCCGTCTGAGTGACGGCCACTGGAGGTATTCCTATCAATCAATGTAAACACTGTATTTTCTCTGAAAATACAGTGTTTACATTAGATTGCCTGCAGGGAGCTATAGATCTCACCTGAACAAATACATTAAGCTGTAGTTGTTCAGGTGACTATAGTGTCCCTTTAATATATCCCCAGTATACTACATTTAAAATTTCCTCTTAATGTAACCTTTTACTTATAGATACTTTGGTAATTTTACATTTTTTTAAAAGAAATCTTTGTCCCCCCTTTTTGGGATTAAATGTATATAAAGAATCCTTTGCATTTCCTTTTTCGATATTGTATATCTTTATTAAATACTTTTTGTATATTGTCAGTTTGAGAAGATAGAATGCATCTGTATTATTCCCGTTTATATAATGAATATGCTATTCTTTATGAATAATTATTGACTCATGGTTCCATCCCCCTCCAACATCAAAGATGGACTCCACACTTCTAAGGACTTAAAATCGTCATCAGGTGATGACGTCAGACGCAACAGCATTCTGCCGAGCGTCAGAAGAGGAGAGACGAAATTGACGTCATATGACTCCGCGAACTCAGAAGTATAATTGAATATGCGCGGGAGAAAGGCAAAATCCGGATATAAAAGAGAGGACTGGAACTAAAATCACAGTTATGCACTTGAAAAAGATTATTCATTTATTTTAAACTACATTGTTTTATTTTGTGGTGACACCTCCTGCACTTTACTACCCAATAAATTGCTTTGCACTTACCACAAGTCTGGAAGTCAAAACCTTGAGGAGAAGCAGATTTCTGGAGCAGTATCCGGAGGTTTTATATATTGAAGAGCCCTGGAAGTCTGAGCCTGCTATTAATAGGCTCAACACCATGTGAGTTCAACCAGTTGACCCATTATATCTGTTTATTCTTAAACAAATTACACTATGATCTGTATTATATGTTTTATTGCAGATATCTAACTACCAAATTCACTGTTCAGGACTCTGCAGTGGTAGTATTTTATTGGTTTAACCCCTTAAGGACCAAACTTCTGGAATAAAAGGGAATCATGACATGTCATACATGTCATGTGTCCTTAAGGGGTTAAGTGTTAGCTCTCACCTATTCACTTCATTATTTTAGCCAGTTCCTGAATGTTGTTAGTTAGAAGCAGAAAAAATTGGCAAGGTAGGACAACTGATGAACTGGCATCAGGGTCATGGGCGCCGGAGTCTCACTGATGCATGTGGGTAGTAAAGGTTAGCCTGTCTCATCCAACACAGAAAAGGTACTGTAGCTCAAATTAATGAAAAACCTATTGCTAGCCATGAAAGAAAGGTATCAAAATATACAGGGTGTCACAGTTTGCTCAGGTGAAAGTGCCTTCTATTGGGACGTGAGAAAACCATGGAGCAATGGAAGAAGGTTGTCTTGTCTGATGAATCATGTTATCTTTTAGATCAGGTGGATGGCCAGATGTAGTTTACCTAGGAAAGAGATGGCAGCAGTATGCACTTTGGAAAGAAGGCAGGCAGTTTTATTCTCTGAGCAATACTCTGCTGGGAAATCTTGGGTTATGGCTTTTATGTGGATGTTGTTTTGACATGTACCACCTACCTAAAGATAGTTGCAGACAACATATACCCCTTCATGGCAGTGGTGTTCCTTGATGGCAGGGGCCTCTTTTAGCAGGATAATGCACCCTGCCACACTGCAAGCATTGAGCATTCAAGAATGGTTTGAGAAGCACGACAAAGAGTTAAAAGTGTTGCCTTGGCCTCCAAAATCCCAAGATCCGAATATGATTGAGCTGTGGGATGTGCTGGAACAACAAATTTGATCCATGAAGGCCCCACCTTGCCATGAAGGCCCCACCAACGTGCAGTATTTACTGCTGCTGTCTTGGTGCCAGATACCACAGGACACGTTCAGAAATATTGTGGAGTCCATGCCTCGATGCATCACAGCTGTTTTGGCAGCACAAAGGCAACCTACATGATATTAGGCAGGTGGTTTTATTGCTGTGGCTGATCAATGTATATATAGTCTTGGGTGCCATAACCCTGATACCAGTTCACTGGTTGTACTTCCTTGAACCACTTTGATAGGTACTAACCACTGCATACTGGGAACATCCCACAAGACATGTTGTTTTGGCGATGCTCTGGTCCAGTTATCAAGCCATCACTATTTGGCCTTTGTCAAAGTCACTCAGATATTTCCACTTGCTTATTTTTGCTGCCTAATATACCCTACCATGATAGTTGCCTTTGTAATGATATAAAAAATGTTTTTCACTTTACCTGTCAGTGAACATACTGCATACATACTGCATACAAACTTCCTGTATTTTCTGGTTGTATTCTAATAAAGAGACTGAAGAATAATTATATATGGTTATACTTATTATACCATTGAGATAAAACAACAAATCTAATCTAATGGTCACTTAAGATTTTTGCACTGTACTGTGTATATGTATATAGCCTTGGGTCCTGGCATTGATGGGGGGAGGGGGGAGCACACTAAGGAAACTGGCATTAGAGCAGCAGAGAGGGCAAATCCAGCTCTGGCAATAAACGTGTGTGTGTCATTGCCAGGTATATGTAAATATTGAAGCGGCAAATTTGTGACATAGTGATTTCAAACTTTTTTCAAACTTTGAATTTTGTTGCTCGGTCTTTGTTCCATTTTAGAGCAGCTTACTTGTTCAATCTCTGCCACAAAGTCCTACCATTTCTTAAAGAAGACACTTCAGGGAATCTCAAATGGTATATGGTCATCCTTATCTTGGGGCTGTTTTTTGGTACCAAGTGTAGTGGTAATAAACCTTTTTTTACTGCCTTTTTGTTGCATATTTTGTAAACCTTGTATGTGTTACAGTAGTATAACACTTAATATGTTGCTTAGCAATGTCTTCCGAGTCAGATATATCCCAGCGAATAACTTTGCCAGGGATATGTGTGTTGTGTGCAACATTGTAGTACATAGGCAGGCTACATTTAGGAAATCCAGTAATTAATGATGAATGATGAATCATGCTCACTCTGCATATTACTGGGCAGCATTTTCAGTCAGGAGCACAAACACGTGCAACAGACATACACCTACTACATACAGAGAAACAATAACCATAACATTCAGACACACTTTCCAAACACACTCATGCATGCAGATACACACCCAAATCAAATGTCGTCATGAATTTTCACGTTGTGACCCACCATAAACATGAAACCTTGCATTCACATACTGACATGCTTTATAAATACACCCTTGAATTGATTTGCATACACCATGCAAATACACCTCTGTGTCCACACACATGAAGCTACAAATACTCTATATTTCTACACATTTACTTTTTTTGCATTCACATACCTATGCATGCATTTACACATTATAGTGACACTCCTTAAAATACATATTGGCATTCATACTCACAAATACATCCCTGTGTTTACAGACACTACACACAATTGTACCCCAGCATTCCCAAAAAATACATACTAACAGCAACAATATTCATACTCAGTGGTGTATTTTGGATATGTGCTGCCCTAGGCAGGATGGTGCTCGGGCACCGATACCCCTCCCCCCATATTTACATTTTCCCCACCCCTTCCTGTCAAGGCCCCACTTTGACTGACAGGCATTTTCTTACTGATGCATTCACGGACATACACTCACTAAAAGATAGTAATTGGCACACTTACTGTTTAACCAACACACACTTTCACTGACAGACAGACAGACAGACAGACACACACTCACTGACAGACACACTCTCATATACACTGACAAACAATGACATACACACTCACTGATTTGACACACTCTAACAGACACACACTATTACTCAGACACACACTGATAGACTCACACTCACTGACATGCGCACATACTCACTGACAGACGCATACACTCATTGACAGACACACACCCTCATATACATTGACAAACAATGACATACACAAACACTCACTGATTTGACACATTCTGACAGACACACTATTACTCAGACACACACTGACAGACACACACACTGACAGACGCTCACACTAACTGACAGACTCACACACTCACTGATAGACACACACACATTCACTGACAGACACACAGTCACCGACAGATACTCACAGACACACACACACTCACTCACAGACACACACACACACACACACATTCACTCACAGACACAGACACACTCACACATTATTACTTTTTAAAAACATTACTTTAAATCCACCCAGCCTCCCTGGGAGAGCTGGAGTGGATTACTTACTTGCGGTCCAGTGGGGCTGTTGGGCAGGCAGGCAGCAGGTGGACAGGTAGAGTAGGTGACGATGTAGCTGTATTCTTCCTGCTCAGCTCCCTCACGCGCCGCTTAATGATGGCGGGAGCCGGAGTGACGTCATATTCCGGCTTCATTAAGCGGCGCGCGAGGGAGCTGAGCAGGAAAAGTTCAAGTGAGCATGCTCCCTCGCTGCCCGCCGCAATAGAAGCTGCCGACCACCTCGGGGGGGCTCAAAAGTGGTGGACCGGCCAGCTCTTGAGCCCCCCAGGACACGAGGCAAACAAGGCATCAGCCTGGGTATTTGGGGCATCTTTTTTTGCCGCTCCCTGCAATGTGCCACCCAAGGCAAATGCCTTATTTGCCTTGTGTAAGATATGTTGCTGCTCATACTACTGACAAGAACACTGCAGTGTCACACTGGTACTACATATAAATATATATTTTATACCACCACACTACAAGTAAATACATCCCTGTTTTTTTCATCCTGACACTGTACCCAAATACACTCCCTACACCCACAGGGTTATTTAAGGCCAAAGCAGCCAAGCTGGGAGTATAGATAACTTGGAGAAGATTTCCAGTTTGGTTATTTTGGTCTTAAAAATTGAATTCCCTTTGAGTTCCTGATGATTCTCACTTTATTAACTAATCCTGTTAGACATGCATTTGAAGCAATGCACAATTAGACACACATTCACAAACATGTAGTAAACACAAACACATTACTGCACACACTCTTGATCTCACTAGCATTACAGAGAAATGCATGTATAAATCATATTCACGGTGCATGACAGTTCCACTGTGCTATCACCGGCACTTCTCCATGACTCAGAGCACCTCCACCAGCTCTACGAGTCATTGATTAAGTGCTGAGACCAAAAGGGAAATCTTAAAGTGATCTGCAACCAATATTGCTGCAGACCACAATGTTAACCCATCGGACCACTAGCTAATGGCCTCCACAAGTCTGCTGGACAACCTGGAATAACACCCACTCCTGCTACAAGATAAGTCAAGTCAACTGCATATTAACATTTGACATTAGTAATTCGTTACTGTTTGGATTCTAATTAAAGCAACACTATAGGAACCAAAAAGCTTTAGCTTAAGGAAGCAGTTTGGTGTATAGAGCAGTCTCACTGCTCAAATTTCTTAAATCTAGGCGTTAAATCCCTTTTCCCTAGCCACACCTCCTTGCACATGACTTAAACATTCTTCCTAAACACTTCCTGTAAAGAGAGATCTTTCTTTAAACTTCCTTTATTGCACTGTCTTTTTAATTTAGAATTTTCTTGTTTCCTACTCTGTTAATAGCCTTCTAGATGCCACAAGAGCCTCTTGTGTGTGATTACAGTTCAATTTACAGAGCTGGAGATAAAAACTTCTAGAGTAAGTTAACATCTTAATTCAAAAGCAGCTGATAAGGCGAGTTAGTAAGTCACTATTAAATCCTTCATTTAGCTTTAATTTCTCTAGCAAAAATTTTAATACATGTACACAAAAGCATAAATTATAGAAACTGGGCATAACATTTTGTGCCATACATTTTAATTAAAAAAGTATGGTCAGTTTGCAATGAAATCTTTAAAAATGTAATTGAAATTATTTTTCAAAATAAATCTATACTCAACAAAGATTGTAACTTTTCATGGGGATGATTTAAATTCAGATCTAAAATCTATATTTTCTTTATACAGAAAAAAATGTGGCATTGTGAGAAGACATATTGTGTGTTCACCACTAGATAGCAGTCTTGTCATTTTCAAAGATTAGCTTAAAATAACTTTAATTCAACAATGAGGCTTGGTTGTCAGTTTATTATCATGTTTTAGAACTGACTTGATAAAGTTCATAAATAATCAACCGCTGAAACGATAATTTAAAGCATTAATATGTCAAAGCACAACATGACATTCACAATTCATGACATATTCTTTCCTTAAATAAATCTTTCTGTGGTTTTATTATTTCAGGTAAGTGTGTTTGTACAACAACAAGCTTGATTATCACTGTTACTCTTTCATTAGAACAGCCCATTCATGCAGTTCAAATGCATTAACCCAAATTCATGTCAAGCATTTTATGTGTTGCATTAATTTGGAAAGCGGTCTTGAATTTTTGCATAATGTATTGTATAATGTGTTTCTATGTTTCAGTAAAAATTAAAATATTCATCTTTATTGGACACATTTGTTAACAAAATTATCTGTATTAGGCCAAGTAATAACTTTAACTGTTTCTTAATCAAGTGTTGACACATAAAAGCCTATATCATAATCGTTTCAATGTTGACTTTTTAATACATTTTTGCGATTTTCTTAATTTTGTATTTTTGCCCCTGTAATAACTTTGAACACCTCCTATCTCATCATTGAATTAAAAATAGACAATCTAATAATTACTCTCAGATTTATACGAATAAGGAAGAATGTCTCTGTGTTGCCTCTGCTCCTAATTACATCTAGTTTAAGATGGTTTGACTTGCAACATCAAAGTTTTATAGAGAGTTTATCTAGTAGTACCTACATCGAAGTTTATCTGGTATAGCAAGTTCATCATTCTTAAATTTACTATTATACAGAAAGACTACTTCCATTATATACAAACAGCAACATGCAAAACTAGACATTCCCATTGCTGTCTCAACTACTTTCCATTCAACCACTGCTCATCGAACCACTGCTCATCGCTCACTCACGTAAGTCTGTCACATCTCTCATCATTCTTTGACTACATCTATTGCTCTCCCTTCCAGGTACAGAACTATTATTAGG